>NC_057811.1:172377384-172400363 GCF_018294505.1 Triticum aestivum
TTCTTCCTCCTATATATTCCTACGTACCCCCAAACCAACAGAAGCATCCACAAAAACCTAATTCCACCGCCGCAACCTTCTGTACCCGTGAGATCCCATCTTGGGGCCTTTTCCGGCGTCCTGCCGGAGGGGGCATTGATCACGGAGGGCTTCTACATCAACACCATAGCCTCTCCGATGATGTGTGAGTAGTTTACCTCAGACCTTTGGGTCCATAGTTATTAGCTAGATGGCTTCTTCGCTCTCTTTGGATCTCAATACAAAGTTCTCCACGATTCTTCTGGAGATCTATTCGATGTAATCTTCTTTTGCGGTGTGTTTGTTGAGACCGATGAATTGTGGGTTTATGATGAAGTTTATCTATGAACAATATTTGAATCTTCTCTGAATTCTTTTATGTATGATTGGTTATCTTTGCAAGTCTCTTCGAATTATCAGTTTGGTTTGGCCTACTAGATTGATCTTTCTTGCAATGGGAGAAGTGCTTAGCTTTGGGTTCAATCTTGCGGTGTCCTTTCCTAGTGACAGTAGGGGCAGGAAGGCACGCATTGTATTGTTGCCATCGAGGATAACAAGATGGGGTTTATATCATATTGCATGAGTTTATCCCTCTACATCATGTCATCTTACTTAAAGCGTTACTCTGTTCTTTTGAACTTAATACTCTAGATGCATGCTGGATAGCGGTCGATGTGTGGAGTAATAGTAGTAGCTGCAGGCAGGAGTCGGTCTACTTATCGCGGACGTGATGCCTATATACATGATCATACCTAGATATTCTCATAACTATGCTCAATTCTGTCAATTGCTCAACAGTAATTTGTTCACCCACCGTAATACTTATGCTCTTGAGAGAAGCCACTAGTGAAACCTATGGCCCCCGGGTCTATCTTCCATCATATTAATCTCCCGACAACAACCTATTTCTGGCGCTGTTTATTATGCTTTCTTTACTTTTAGTCTTTATCATAAAAATACCACAAATATTATCTTATCATATCTCACTTTCATAAGTGACCGTGAAGGGATTGACAACCCCTTTATTGCGTTGGTTGCGAGGTTTTTATTTGTTTTGTGTAGGTACGAGGGACTTGAGCGTGGCCTCCTACTGGATTGATACCTTGGTTCTCAAAAACTGAGGGAAATACTTACGCTACTTTAATGCATCACCCTTTCCTCTTCAAGGGAAAACCAACGCAGTGCTCAAGAGGTAGCAAGAAGGATTTCTGGCGCCGTTGCCGGGGAGTCTACGCAAAAGTCAACATACCAAGTTGTCACGACCGGATTTTCGGGATATCAATTTCCCAGAAAACGGCCTTTGTGCTCACCAGCCCCAGGATTACTGTTAGCTGATGAGACACCAACTTGATACAAGAATTCCAAGCAAGGTACAAAAATTTGTAGTACAAGACCATGGTGGCCTAGGAGTACAACACTGGGTTTCTAGTGGTTGATGGCGGAAGCGGTTTGAGGTACATCTGCGTCTATGGGACTCCATTTCCCACAAGAACAGCTGACCAGGATAACTCCTATCTTCGCGAGGCTGCTAGCGTCAGAATGCAGGTTCCGGGGCTGTCGTCGCGATGCTTATCTCCAGGCAAGGAATCTGGCCCAGACAATAGCCAGGGACAAGCCAGTGAGTACGTTTGAATGTACTCGCAAACATTCAGAACACGGGTATAATATAATAAGAGATAATCATACTCCGAAACATTTTTATGATGATAAGTCTGCCATGAATTTAACGAAAATCTGCGATGCACGTGTGCAGAGAAAATATGGACATGCAATACGGAGGTAAAAGAAATGCACTGAGCGAGTGTCTAAAATGACTCCTCGAAAGGTTGCAAATAACTTAACAATGCCGCAGTCGGGCGTCTGAGCGACACCACAGAAAGGGCTTATAAAAGATAAATAAACAACAAGCATGCCGCAGTCGGGCGTCTGAGCGACACCACATAAAGGGCTTATAAAGGATAAATAAACAACAAGCATGCCGCAGTCGGGCGTCTGAGCGACACCACATAAAGGGCTTATAAAAGAATAATCACAGTGAATATCCAGGAGGTAGAACCATCCCAGGGATACTCAATAAAGTACATCATGTAAATGGTTAGTCCATAATAACAATAATAATAAAACATGATCCTCAGATGTCACAGGTCATAAAAAATTCTAGTTAGCCGTTTCTCCATCCGAAGACCGTCACTGAGTTCTAGCTAATTCGTTCTCCACCCGAATACCGTTACTATGATCCAGTTAGCCGTGTCTCCATCCGAAAACTGTTACTATGATCTATCTCAGACTGAAGTCCTTACTCATGAACATGGCTATCCAAATGGATATGACCTCTGTAGAGGGTGTACTTTCCACCCACGAGTAACGGATTTATTTAGTCCTTCAGGACTAATCCCGTCTACGGCCTTTTAATTGAAAACACGCCTGACCTGCACACACACCAGCTTAACTTACCGGTGTCTGGAATCACCCACAACACCCGTCAAGCAAACTCTAAGTGGGGAGGCTACAACCTCGACGTAGCATGGGATCAAATTTATATACGCGCGCTCTAAGGGGTGCCCCCCTCTCGGTCCCAACCGGAAACACCCATGCCCCCGGACCAAGTGGCATGCCTACCGGATGCACCCGGTATCTTCCACCATGGCCTCTCTGTATGGTGTGTGCTTTGGTAAGGGGTTGACAACTTACTGAACCATACCCCATCTGCGACAGGGACAAGTGGCAGTACAAACAATTTGGGAAGATACTGATCAAGACTCGACCTACGACCGACTCAGGTGGTCCAAGTATTCTCCGAATGATCAGCATAACCAACAATGTTACCATTAAAGGAATAAATCACCACTCATCAAGCCTCACCATGCCATACCGAACATACTCGTCTCGACGAGGAACTAGGGACAAGCTCGTGTCTACCCAAGACCACGACTTTCCCACCGTACACCGATCTCGAGCTATAAAACGAGCGCGGTGCTCCTCTCTTCTTCCTCACATCTGGCCTCGCTTCCACTTCTCCTTCCTTCTCCTCCATTGCTGTCAGCAGGAGCTCGAGACGAGGCTCTAATGGCGGAGGCGATGCCGGACTGGTATGTGGTCCTGGTGTGTGGAGGATTGGCGGTGCTGCTGGGGTTATCTGTGCTCTTGTGCGCGATGATCCTGGATGATCGTCGTGATGCTGCCGCTCGAGTGCTAGCTCTTCGCGGTGGCGGCGATCACGTGGATTAGGTGCGGCGTTGAGGGCTGACTGCTGTCGGATGTGCTGGGGCAGCTCGCGCCCGAATGATCACTCACAAATATCTCTCACTAAGACTGTGGTGCCCTCGAGTGTGGTCAGTTAGGCGCAAAAATGTGCACGAGGATTTGTAATTAGTGCACGGGGTCGAGTGGTTGTAGCTGTGAGTCTGCCATTACGGTGCTGCGCGAATAAAAATCTATGTCGAGGAGATACATATATGCTGCAGCAACTCGGGGGAAAGAAATCTCATAAAAAAATTTGCGAGCGAAAATTTGTTAAACAAAAATAACAGCAGTAAAGCTGCATAAATGAAAACGCAATCGGATCCATCGCACAAATTACAGTACGTAAATTAAATACTGGGATAATAAATACAGCAGAGACGTTTACAAGGAAAACGGCAAAAAGACAGGGTCCTGAGAAAACGCCTCTGGTACTGGGGCACACTCCTCTTCTATCGGGGGAAGTGGGTTGACCAGTCGATGAATGCGCCCTTCCTGGTCAGGCCTCAGTGGTCTGCCAATAGCGATCCCAGGATTTAAATCAGCGAGGCTCTGGAGATAACCCATTACTCGCTGAGTCAAACGCTCCTAAGCGATAACGTACTGGGCAAGGTTGGCCAGTACTGGATCTCTCTCAATTCGTCCACCGGGAAAGGATGCGACTTCTCTGGGTACTGCCCGACTCGGAAAATAATAATATCCTCGCTCACTGGCATAGGGTACCGCGAATCGAAGACGAGTGAGCGCCTCGTATGCAGCAGCTTCTATGGCCATATGCGGAGTCGGCATGGACTTCCCCACAAAGGAGACTTCCGTTGGGTCTTGGTTTGGGTATGCGGGAGGGATGTGCACCACTGCCCAATATTTCGAGGTGGAAGGGGTGATCCTTGATTTGAGCAACTCGTACTGGGGTGGGTGGGTGGCACTCATGGTGCTGCAGGTAAAGTCCCACAATAATTTGACAAAACTACCTGGGGTTGCATCTGGGGTTCTCAGATAAATACTGGGGGTTGGCATGGCAAAGGAATGGTTGTGAGTGTTGTGCACAAGGCGAGGGGTACTCGGCAAGGTCACGAGGTGGCCTTTATATAGCATTGGGGCGGGATTACCCACTGGGGGAAAGGTGACTGGTTGCCGATCCTGTACTTGGGTCAAAGCCACAGATATACATATCACATAAATGTGACGCATTACTGTGGGTGCCTTCGGGGTTGGTCTTCGTAGCTGCGCCTGAATTTTAAAAATGCAACTGTATGCTAACGTACATATGCATAGCTACCACTCCAAAACAGGGGCGCTCAAGCAGACAGCATTTAATGAAAGCGATACACGACCACACAGCATTACAAAACGTCGGAAAACTAAGGCTCGATACTACTCGAGCGACTTAGTCTACTTCGTTAATGTCTAAGTGGGCTGGCCTTGCGGACGCCGATGCTTCTCCACGGGTCTCACCATCGGGATTTGCTGACTGAGGTTGAGGGGCTGCAGGGTCGGGATAGTGGTGATGACCATCGCGGGGGTTGTTGGCCACAATCCCGTTGGAATGGGTTCCCAAAAGGCGACGAAGCGCTTCTGGGGTCACCAAAGCACTCTGGTGGATGGCTGGCGCAGACCTCAAGGGGTCGATCGGGTGTCCGAACAGCACGACTGGGTTGTCGACGTCGGGCTCCGCTTCTCTTCTCGCCGGGGCTCGGCGGACCAGCTCTCCACGAGCTGCGATCAGATCGAGGGTGACCTGATCGAATAGTTGCTCTAGTGCGCTTACATAGCGCACCAGATGCAACAGTGCAGGATCTGTCTCGTGATCTCCGTTGGCAACCTGGGGCGGCCTACCATACCCGTCACGACTGGGGTAGTAGTAGAACGAGCGACAGTTAACTCTGGGCGACAAGTGCCGGAGTTGAACTATAGCTTCTCGGGCTGCCAGTTGGATGGCTTGTGGCTCAAAGGAAGTTGTCCTTCCGGTGAACCTGTAGGGGCGTTCTGGTGACAGACCCCTACCGTAGATGTGCACAGTGGCCCAGTACTGACGGCTCTCACCGTACATGGGTCCCTGGTACACAACATATTCAGGAGGCTCCTCTAACGCATAGGCACGGCGGGTGAGGTTTGCGAGCACGGTCACAAAACCTCCAAGGTTGGTTGCTGTGGTCTCATTGTGAACAATGGGGCCAGGCATCGCGGCTTGGTTTGGGGAAAGAGGTTGTGTTGTGCTGTGTTGAGGCTAGCGTGCCCTTTTTATAGGGAAAGGGGACGGAGTCTTCCTCCGCACGCTTGCGATAGAGACGGGTTGGGTGTCGGTCACTGGCGCGTGATCGACGGGCTAGGCTGATAGGTTGGGCACCGTCCGCCGAAAGGCGTCGGGTCACTGTGGAGCTATCTTACGCAGGAAGCTTCACCGGGGTTAGGCTAAGGTCTGGTGGTCTGGTTAACCTAGGTTTATTGACCTGGATAAGATAGGGTTAGCCAATGGTCAGCCTGGCTCTGATACCAAGTCTGTCACGACCGGATTTTCGGGATATCAATTTCCCAGAAAACGGCCTTTGTGCTCTCCAGCCCCAGGATTACTGTTAGCTGATGAGACACCAACTTGATACAAGAATTCCAAGCAAGGTACAAAAATATGTAGTACAAGACCATGGTGGCCTAGGAGTACAACACTGGGTTTCTAGTGGTTGATGGCGGAAGCGGTTTGAGGTACATCTGCGTCTATGGGACTCCATTTCCCACAAGAACAGCTGACCAGGATAACTCCTATCTTCGCGAGGCTGCTATCGTCAGAATGCAGGTTCCGGGGCTGTCGTCGTGATGCTTATCTCCAGGCAAGGAATCTGGCCAAGACAATAGCCAGGGACAAGCCAGTGAGTACGTTTGAATGTACTCGCAAACATTCAGAACACGGGTATAATATAATAAGAGATAATCATACTCCGAAACATTTTTATGATGATAAGTCTGCCATGAATTTAACGAAAATCTGCGATGCACGTGTGCAGAGAAAATATGGACATGCAATACGGAGGTAAAAGAAATGCACTGAGCGAGTGTCTAAAATGACTCCTCGAAAGGTTGCAAATAACTTAACAATGCCGCAGTCGGGCGTCTGAGCGACACCACAGAAAGGGCTTATAAAAGATAAATAAACAACAAGCATGCCGCAGTCGGGCGTCTGAGCGACACCACATAAAGGGCTTATAAAGGATAAATAAACAACAAGCATGCCGCAGTCGGGCGTCTGAGCGACACCACATAAAGGGCTTATAAAAGAATAATCACAGTGAATATCCAGGAGGTAGAACCATCCCAGGGATACTCAATAAAGTACATCATGTAAATGGTTAGTCCATAATAACAATAATAATAAAACATGATCCTCAGATGTCACAGGTCATAAAAAAAATCTAGTTTAGCCGTTTCTCCATCCGAAGACCGTCACTGAGTTCTAGCTAATTCGTTCTCCACCCGAATACCGTTACTATGATCCAGTTAGCCGTGTCTCCATCCGAAAACCGTTACTATGATCTATCTCAGACTGAAGTCCTTACTCATGAACATGGCTATCCAAATGGATATGACCTCTGCAGAGGGTGTACTTTCCACCCACGAGTAACGGATTTATTTAGTCCTTCAGGACTAATCCCGTCTACGGCCTTTTAATTGAAAACACGCCTGACCTGCACACACCAGCTTAACTTACCGGTGTCTGGAATCACCCACGACACCCGTCAAGCAAACTCTAAGTGGGAAGGCTACAACCTCGACGTAGCATGGGATCAAATTTATATACGCGCGCTCTAAGGGGTGCCCCCCTCTCGGTCCCAACCGGAAACACCCATGCCCCCGGACCAGGTGGCATGCCTACCGGATGCACCCGGTATCTTCCACCATGGCCTCTCTGTACGGTGTGTGCTTTGGTAAGGGGTTGACAACTTACTGAACCATACCCCGTCTGCGACAGGGACAAGTGGCAGTACAAACAATTTGGGAAGATACTGATCAAGACTCGACCTACGACCGACTCAGGTGGTCCAAGTATTCTCCGAATGATCAGCATAACCAACAATGTTACCATTAAAGGAATAAATCACCACTCATCAAGCCTCACCATGCCATACCGGACATACTCGTCTCGACGAGGAACTAGGGACAAGCTCGTGTCTACCCAAGACCACGACTTTCCCGGCTTCCTTTCGGTATGCATGAGGAGCTCACGAGGATGATCCAAAACACTAGCGTATCCATTGCTGACCACAAAATATGTCCAAAAAACACTCATGCACGAGACTTTATCGTTACATAAAGTTAACGCATACTCCAAGTCAAATGGTGTTGTAATCGTATCAGAACACCACAACGAAATATTATGCCAGAGTTCAGAAATGCTTGCCTTCAAGAGTATGCAAAGGATGCACTTTTCGAAAGCTTTCCCTCTCTCCAAAATCCTATTTTGAGAAATATTCAAATAACAATTATTTCAAACACAGTATAAAAAGTTGTCTCAAATATTTTTGAAATAAATCTTAAAATAAACTAGACGAAATTTGAGAGAGGTAGGAAAAAGAATCAACTCATTTGGAGTTTTATTTTAAAAGTTATAGCTTGTCATAGTTTGGTCAAATCTCTGTTTTTAAATAAAGCCAGAAAAGAAAACGTTTCGGGAGAAATGCGCTTTCGCAGTAGAGAAGACGTACTCAGGACGTCCGCGCCTTCACTTAATCAGAGGGGACGGACGCGCGGGTCACTGACAGTGGGTCCAGAGGGCCCACTGGTCAGGTTTCACCGCTCTTCCCTCCCTCCTCTCTCTCTCTGCCTGAACGGTGGCGGCCTCCGGCGATCGCCGTCGACGAACGGCGGCTCTTCGAGGGCACCTGAGGGCAGGGATGGACTCGCTAGGTCGGGGCGGTCCTCTCGGTGGTCGCTGGGTCGTCGGGGGGGAAGAAATCACCGGCGGCGAGCTCCGCGACGGAGGGGGCTACGGTGGTGAAGTGGTTTTTGGGCTCCGGTGGTCTCCGATCGAGGTTGGGTAGTTGGGCAGCTCCGCAAGGACAAGGGGAAGCTACTGGTGGCGTCGGTTGGGCGAGAGACTGGCTGGCTGCGATGTATTTCACCGGAGCTCGACGGCGGCCGAACCGGCCGGAGTTGGGGAAGATGGCCCTGACCGGTCAATCTACGGCTAGGGGAGAACCAGGGGGGAGGTATGAGGTCGCTTGAGGTCTTGCACGAGCTCGGGGGTCCCTTAAATAGGCGCTCGGGGTTGGGCCGCGGCGGCTGAGGATAAGATCGCCGGCGACAGCCGTGCTGTAGCTGCAGGGCGGCGTGGCGGCGACGAGCGCGTGCCGACGAGCTTCGGGATAAGACTGAGCCGTTCACGGGGGCAACTGGCGCGCTGGGGTGGCTTGGGCGGCGCCGTCCATGTCAGAGGTCCGCTGCCGACGCCGGCGTGCCGCCAAGAGCTCTGCCAGCGGCGCTGTAGGGCGCCAGAGGTGGCGTGGAGAGTGGGCGAGCTAGTGCGCGGTTCAGCGGGTGAGCAGGGGCCAGGGACGGGTCGCGTCGAGTGTGGCAGTGTGGCGCGGCGGCTCAGTGCGCGCGCGTGTAAAACGTGCGCTCTGGGCGTGCCCAGAGCACGCACGGAACCTGCTCGATGAAATGCTAGGGCGGTCTAGCGCGCGAGGGTGGAGCTGGCAATTAACAGGACTAGGCTAAAGATAGCTGGGAGTTCAGTGGACATGGTTGCTAGGTCATTGGAGCAAGATCACAGTGCAAACTAGGAAACATGCCCAAAATTGACTGTGCACCCCAGGTGTTCGACAGACTGCCAAAAGCATCTAGGCAACTCTTGGAGTGGCCAAAATCTCCAGATCTGGGTCTCTTTAGGTGTGGATGATGAAGGCAAGATCATATGGGCAAAACCAGAAACTTGTTAGTGCAAGTTTTGCAAAACCACAGTTTTGGACAGAAAGAAAAAGGGTTTATAGCATGCACTTAAAAACCTCCAATGAGTCCACTCTCCTGGACTTAAGGGTTTTGAAGGAAGGGTTAAAAGCAGGAAAAAGGTCATGAGCATTGGAGCAAAATAAAATAGGGTTGCTGTAAAATCACCAAATTGGGCCAGAATGAAAAAGAGGGTGATCCACTCAAATTTTTCAAAGAACATCACTGGGTTTTTGCATGAAGATGAATTGTATGCATCCACTGACATCTCCAAACACTTGGAAGAATTTTTAAAGAAATATTTAAATGGGTTGTAGTGCAAAAGTGCCCACTGGACCAGATTGGAAAAGTTGGTGTAGAGCTCAAAATCTCCAATGGCCAACAGATATTTTTGCATAAGAGTGATGTGGAAACATCACATGACATCCCCAAATTTTGGTGGACTATTTAAAGGCATTTGTCAAATGGTTGCAGTGCAAAACAGGCTCTAAATTTTCTGAAAGATCATTTTTAAAAGGATAAAGCTCTGAGAAACAATTATGCAAATAAATCCCTTGATAAAGAATAGTTTTTATAAAGAGGGCATATAAGTCCAACAATACCTTTTGAAAGTTTTTTTCACTAGAGGTAAAAATCCAAAATAACAAACGGGTAAATCTTGACAAATGGAAAAGTTTTATTTCCTGGCAAAATTTTAATAAATAAAAACAAGGTCAAAATTTTGGGGTGTCACAACACTACCCCCCTTAAGAAAAATCTCGTCCTCGAGATTTGATAAAAGCTGTTTTGAACAAAAATTGCTTTTACCAAAAGAAATCACTCAATTGTGCACAAACAAAGCGGCTACAGTGAGAGGGCAATTAGTGGTGTAAAACCACAGTGTAATACACTGGCGTAGCGTGGGAAAAAATCTATGGTTGGAGGGGGAACGAGATATTTCTACGCGGATACAGAAATTTTAGAATAAATTCTAAATTACTAAAATACGCTGGTCGCACCCGAGAGCACAGTGCTCTCTCTGGCTGACAGGTGGACCCAGGGCCCACTGTCGGCCTCTTCTTCTACCTCTGGCTCTCTCTTCTCTCTCGCGTGCTCTCCCGCGCTTCCTCCACCGGCGATGCCTAGCTCGTAGGGCATCGAGGCCGTACCGTGGTAGTGCGCGGCGTGCTAGCTGCCGGTGCTGCGTGCACTCACCTCGCGGGCCAGTGCGTTGTCGGCACTGCTCGTGGACTCGCCTCCGAACACCGGCGGTCGAGCGACGAGTGGCGCTGGTGGACCTCGCCCACCGTACACCGATCTCGAGCTATAAAACGACCGCGGTGCTCCTCTCTTCTTCCTCACATCTGGCCTCGCTTCCACTTCTCCTTCCTTCTCCTCCATTGCTGTCAGCAGGAGCTCGAGACGAGGCTCTAATGGCGGAGGCGATGCCGGACTGGTATGTGGTCCTGGTGTGTGGAGGATTGGCGGTGCTACTGGGGTTATCTGTGCTCTTGTGCGCGATGATCCTGGATGATCGTCGTGATGCTGTCGCTCGAGTGCTAGCTCTTTGCGGTGGCGGCGATCACGTGGATTAGGTGCGGCGTCGAGGGCTGACTGCTGTCGGATGTGCTGGGGCAGCTCGCGCCCGAATGATCACTCACAAATATCTCTCACTGAGACTGTGGTGCCCTCGAGTGTGGTCAGTTAGGCGCAAAAATGTGCACGAGGATTTGTAATTAGTGCACGGGGTCGAGTGGTTGTAGCTGTGAGTCTGCCGTTACGGTGTTGCGCGAATAAAAATCTATGTCGAGGAGATACATATATGCTGCAGCAACTCGGGGGAAAGAAATCTCATAAAAAAAATTTGCGAGCGAAAATTTGTTAAACAAAAATAACAGCAGTAAAGCTGCATAAATGAAAACGCAATTGGATCCATCGCACAAATTACAGTACGTAAATTAAATACTGGGATAATAAATACAGCAGAGACGTTTACAAGGAAAACGGCAAAAAGACAGGGTCCTGAGAAAACGCCTCTGGTACTGGGGCACACTCCTCTTCTATCGGGGGAAGTGGGTTGACCAGTCGATGAATGCGCCCTTCCTGGTCAGGCCTCAGTGGTCTGCCAATAGCGATCCCAGGATTTAAATCAGCGAGGCTCTGGAGATAACCCATTACTCGCTGAGTCAAACGCTCCTAAGCGATAACGTACTGGGCAAGGTTGGCCAGTACTGGATCTCTCTCAATTCGTCCACCGGGAAAGGATGCGACTTCTCCGGGTGCTGCCCGACTCGGAAAATAATAATATCCTCGCTCACTGGCATAGGGTACTGCGAATCGAAGACGAGTGAGCGCCTCGTATGCAGCAGCTTTTATGGCCATATGCGGAGTCGGCATGGACTTCCCCACGAAGGAGAGTTCCGTTGGGTCTTGGTTTGGGTATGCGGGAGGGATGTGCACCACTGCCCAATATTTCGAGGTGGAAGGGGTGATCCTTGATTTGAGCAACTCGTACTGGGGTGGGTGGGTGGCACTCATGGTGCTGCAGGTAAAGTCCCACAATAATTTGACAAAACTACCTGGGGTTGCATCTGGGGTTCTCAGATAAATACTGGGGGTTGGCATGGCAAAGGAATGGTTGTGAGTGTTGCGCACAAGGCGAGGGGTACTCGGCAAGGTCACGAGATGGCCTTTATATAGCATTGGGCGGGATTACCCACTGGGGGAAAGGTGACTGGTTGCCGATCCTGTACTTGGGTCAAAGCCACGGATATACATATCACATAAATGTGACGCATTACTGTGGGTGCCTTCGGGGTTGGTCTTGGTAGTTGCGCCTGAATTTTAAAAATGCAATTGTACGCTAACGTACATATGCATAGCTACCACTCCAAAACAGGGGCGCTCAAGCAGACAGCATTTAATGAAAGCGATACACGACCACACAGCATTACAAAACATCGGAAAACTAAGGCTCCATACTACTCGAGCAACTTAGTCTACTTCGTTAATGTCTAAGTGGGCTGGCCTTGCGGACGCCGATGCTTCTCCACGGGTCTCACCGTCGGGATTTGCTGGCTGAGGTTGAGGGGCTGCAGGGTCGGGGTAGTGGTGATGACCATCGCGGGGGTTGTTGGCCACAATCCCGTTGGAGTGGGTTCCCAAAAGGCGACGAAGCGCTTCTGGGGTCACCAAAGCACTCTGGTGGATGGCTGGCGCAGACCTCAAGGGGTCGATCGGGTGTCCGAACAGCACGACTGGGTTGTCGACGTCGGGCTCCGCTTCTCTTCTCGCCGGGGCTCGGCGGACCAGCTCTCCACGAGCTGCGATCAGATCGAGGGTGACCTAATCGAATAGTTGCTCTAGTGCGCTTACATAGCGCACCAGATGCAACAGTGCAGGATCTGTCTCGTGATCTCCGTTGGCAACCTGGGGCGGCCTACCATACCCGTCACGACTGGGGTAGTAGTAGAACGAGCGACAGTTAACTCTGGGCGACAAGTGCCGGAGTTGAACTATAGCTTCTCGGGCTGCCAGTTGGATGGCTTGTGGCTCAAAGGAAGTTGTCCTTCCGGTGAACCTGTAGGGGCGTTCTGGTGACAGACCCCTACCGTAGATGTGCACAGTGGCCCAGTATTGATGGCTCTCACCGTACATGGGTCCCTGGTACACAACATATTCAGGAGGCTCCTCTAACGCATAGGCACGGCGGGTGAGGTTTGCGAGCACGGTCACAAAACCTCCAAGGTTGGTTGCTGTGGTCTCATTGTGAACAATGGGGCCAGGCATCGCGGCTTCGTTTGGGGAAAGAGGCTGTGCTGTGCTGTGTTGAGGCTAGCGTGCCCTTTTTATAGGGAAAGGGGACGGAGTCTTCCTCCGCACGCTTGCGATAGAGACGGGTTGGGTGTCGGTCACTGGCGCGTGATCGACGGGCTAGGCTGATAGGTTGGGCACCGTCCGCCGAAAGGCGTCGGGTCACTGTGGAGCTATCTTACGCAGGAAGCTTCACCGGGGTTAGGCTAAGGTCTGGTGGTCTGGTTAACCTAGGTTTATTGACCTGGCTAAGATAGGGTTAGCCAATGGTCAGCCTGGCTCTGATACCAAGTCTGTCACGACCGGATTTTCGGGATATCAATTTCCCAGAAAACGGCCTTTGTGCTCTCCAGCCCCAGGATTACTGTTAGCTGATGAGACACCAACTTGATACAAGAATTCCAAGCAAGGTACAAAAATATGTAGTACAAGACCATGGTGGCCTAGGAGTACAACACTGGGTTTCTGGTGGTTGATGGCGGAAGCGGTTTGAGGTACATCTGCGTCTATGGGACTCCATTTCCCACAAGAACAGCTGACCAGGATAACTCCTATCTTCGCGAGGCTGCTATCGTCAGAATGCAGGTTCCGGGGCTGTCGTCGTGATGCTTATCTCCAGGCAAGGAATCTGGCCAAGACAATAGCCAGGGACAAGCCAGTGAGTACGTTTGAATGTACTCGCAAACATTCAGAACACGGGTATAATATAATAAGAGATAATCATACTCCGAAACATTTTTATGATGATAAGTCTGCCATGAATTTAACGAAAATCTGCGATGCACGTGTGCAGAGAAAATATGGACATGCAATACGGAGGTAAAAGAAATGCACTGAGCGAGTGTCTAAAATGACTCCTCGAAAGGTTGCAAATAACTTAACAATGCCGCAGTCGGGCGTCTGAGCGACACCACAGAAAGGGCTTATAAAAGATAAATAAACAACAAGCATGCCGCAGTCGGGCGTCTGAGCGACACCACATAAAGGGCTTATAAAGGATAAATAAACAACAAGCATGCCGCAGTCGGGCGTCTGAGCGACACCACATAAAGGGCTTATAAAAGAATAATCACAGTGAATATCCAGGAGGTAGAACCATCCCAGGGATACTCAATAAAGTACATCATGTAAATGGTTAGTCCATAATAACAATAATAATAAAACATGATCCTCAGATGTCACAGGTCATAAACAAAAATCTAGTTTAGTCGTTTCTCCATCCGAAGACCGTCACTGAGTTCTAGCTAATTCGTTCTCCACCCGAATACCGTTACTATGATCCAGTTAGCCGTGTCTCCATCCGAAAACCGTTACTATGATCTATCTCAGACTGAAGTCCTTACTCATGAACATGGCTATCCAAATGGATATGACCTCTGCAGAGGGTGTACTTTCCACCCACGAGTAACGGATTTATTTAGTCCTTAGGACTAATCCCGTCTACGGTCTTTTAATTGAAAACACGCCTGACCTGCACACACCAGTTTAACTTACCGGTGTCTGGAATCACCCACGACACCCGTCAAGCAAACTCTAAGTGGGGAGGCTACAACCTCGACGTAGCATGGGATCAAATTTATATACGCGCGCTCTAAGGGGTGCCCCCCTCTCGGTCCCAACCGGAAACACCCATGCCCCCGGACCAGGTGGCATGCCTACCGGATGCACCCGGTATCTTCCACCATGGCCTCTCTGTATGGTGTGTGCTTTGGTAAGGGGTTGACAACTTACTGAACCATACCCCGTCTGCGACAGGGACAAGTGGCAGTACAAACAATTTGGGAAGATACTGATCAAGACTCGACCTACGACCGACTCAGGTGGTCCAAGTATTCTCCGAATGATCAGCATAACCAACAATGTTACCATTAAAGGAATAAATCACCACTCATCAAGCCTCACCATGCCATACCGGACATACTCGTCTCGACGAGGAACTAGGGACAAGCTCGTGCCTACCCAAGACCACGACTTTCCCGGCTTCCTTTCGGTATGCATGAGGAGCTCACGAGGATGATCCAAAACACTAGCGTATCCATTGCTGACCACAAACTATGTCCAAAAAACACTCATGCACGAGACTTTATCGTTACATAAAGTTAACGCATACTCCATGTCAAATGGTGTTGTAATCGTATCAGAACACCATAACGAAATATTATGCCAGAGTTCAGAAATGCTTGCCTTCAAGAGTATGCAAAGGATGCACTTTTTGAGAGCTTTCCCTCTCTCCAAAATCCTATTTTGAGAAATATTCAAATAACAATTATTTCAAACACAGTATAAAAAGTTGTCTCAAATATTTTTGAAATAAATCTTAAAATAAACTAGACGAAATTTGAGAGAGGTAGGAAAAAAGAATCAACTCATTTGGAGTTTTATTTTAAAAGTTAGAGCCAGTCAAAGTTTGGTCAAATCTCTGTTTTTAAATAAAACCAGAAAAGAAAACGTTTCGGGAGAAATGCGCTTTCGCAGTAGAGGAGACGTACTCAGGACGTCCGCGCCTTCACTTAATCAGAGGGGACGAACGCGCGGGTCACTGGCAGTGGGTTCAGAGGGCCCACTGGTCAGGTTTGACCGTTCTTCCCTCCCTCCTCTCTCTCTCTGCCCGAACGGTGGTGGCCTCCGGCGATCGCCGTCGACGAACGGCGGCTCTTCGAGGGCACCTGAGGGCAGGGATGGACTCGCTAGGTCGGGGCGGTCCTCTCGGTGGTCGCTGGGTCGTCGGGGGGGAAGAAATCGCCGGCGGCGAGCTCCGCGGCGGAGGGAGCTACGGTGGTGAAGTGATTTTGGGGCTCCGGTGGTCTCCGATCGAGGTTGGGTAGTTGGGCAGCTCCGCAAGGACAAGGGGAAGCTACTGGTGGCGTCGGTTGGGCGAGAGAGTGGCTGGCTGCGATGTATTTCACCGGAGCTCGGCGGCGGCCAAACCGGCCGGAGTTGGGGAAGATGGCCCTGACCGGTCAATCTACGGCTAGGGGAGAACCAGGGGGAAGGTATGAGGTCGCTTGAGGTCTTGCACGAGCTCGGGGGTCCCTTAAATAGGCGCTCGGGGTTGGGCCGCGGCGGCTGAGGATAAGATCGCCGGCGACAGCTGTGCTGTAGCTGCAGGGCGGCGTGGCGGCGACGAGCGCGTGCCGACGAGCTTCGGGATAAGACTGAGCTGTTCACGGGGGCAGCTGGCGCGCTGGGGTGGCTTGGGCGGCGCCGTCCATGTCAGAGGTCCGCTGCCGACGCCGGCGTGCCGCCAAGAGCTCTGCCAGCGGTGCTGCAGGGCGCCAGAGGTGGCGTGGAGAGTGGGCGAGCTAGTGCGCGGTTCAGCGGGTGAGCAGGGGCCAGGGACGGGTCGCGTCGAGTGTGGCAGTGCGGCGCGCGGCTCAGTGCGCGCGCGTGTAAAACGTGCGCTCTGGGCGCGCCCAGAGCACGCACGGAACCTGCTCGACGAAATGCCAGGGCGGTCTAGCGCGCGAGGGTGGAGCTGGCAATTAACAGGACTAGGCTAAAGATAGCTGGGAGTTCAGTGGACATGGTTGCTAGGTCATTGGAGCAAGATCACAGTGCAAACTAGGAAACATGCCCAAAATTGACTGTGCACCCCAGGTGTTCGACAGAATGCCAAAAGCATCTAGGCAACTCTTGGAGTGGCCAAAATCTCCAGATCAGGGTCTCTTTAGGTGTGGATGATGAAGGCAAGATCATATGGGCAAAACCAGAAACTTGTTAGTGCAAGTTTTGCAAAACCACAGTTTTGGACAGAAAGAAAAAGGGTTTATAGCATGCACTTAAAAACCTCCAATGAGTCCACTCTCCTGGACTTAAGGGTTTTGAAGGAAGGGTTAAAAGCAGGAAAAAGGTCATGGGCATTGCAGCAAAATAAAATAGAGTTGTTGTACAAATCACCAAATTGGGCCAGAATGAAAAAGAGGGTGATTCACTCAAATTTTTCAAAGAACATCACTGGGTTTTTGCATGAAGATGAATTGTATGAATCCACTGACATCTCCAAACACTTGGAAGAATTTTTAAAGAAATATTTAAATGGTTTGTAGTGCAAAAGTGCCCACTGGACCAGATTGGAAAAGTTGGTGTAGAGCTCAAAATCTCCAATGGCCAATGGATATTTTTGCATAAGAGTGATGTGGAAACATCACATGACATCCCCAAATTTTGGTGGAATATTTAAAGGCATTTGTCAAATGGTTGCAGTGCAAAACAGGCTCTAAATTTTCTGAAAGACCATTTTTAAAAGGATAAAGCTCTGAGAAACAATTATGCAAATAAATCCCCTGATAAAGAATTGTTTTTATAAATAGGGCATATAAGTCCAACAATACCTTTTGAAAGTTTTTTTTCACTAGAGGTAAAAATCCAAAATAACAAACGGGTAAATCTTGACAAATGGAAAAGTTTTATTTCCTGGCAAAATTTTAATAAATAAAAACAAGGTCAAAATTTTGGGTTGTCACACAAGTACCCATCACAAACTCTTATCTCCCGCATTACATTATTTGCCATTTGCCTCTCATTTTCCTCTCCCCCACTTCACCCTTGCCGTTTTATTCGCCCTCTCTTTTCCGCTCGCCTTTCCTTCGCCATGTCGGAACCAAAAAGAGTTGGGGGTTCTCTCCCGAGTTTTAGTACTTTGGACAATCCTTCTATTCTATCTAAGCTCATAAATAATGCTATGGAAAAACCTGCCGGAGTTGTCAATAAGAATCCTAATAATTTTGATGAAGATGATTCCAGAATTTTTCGTTATTTACTCGATGAATCTTTGAAAGATGCTTGGGATAGACTGTTAAGGATCCGGGCTAATTATGTACCCCAATACCAAATTGAAATTTACTTGAAGAGCTTTTATGTTGCCCTACCTTCTTCGTTTAAGCATGTCTTAGATTCTATTTTCGAAGAAGGCTTTCTTGAAGGGGATGCCGTAGATACCTATGAAAAGATGAAAACCATATTTGGGCACCCCATGAATGAGAAAGTTGAATCTACATCTCTTTTGCTCTCCTCCCAAAACGAATCTATCAAAGAGATAAAAGCTAGCCTAGATGAAAATTTTCGCAACGTGCTTAATCTTTCTTCTACCATTAATAGCCACGTGCATTATCGAAATAGAAAGATTAATTCCATAGATAACAAGTTTGCTCTTTTCTTCCCTAAAACCAAAGATGGCAATACCTAGATCTATCCTTGCTTTTATGCCTAGCTATGGGCGTTAAACGATAGCGCTTGTTGGGAGGCAACCCAATTTTATTTTTCGTTTTTTGCTTTTTGCTTCTGTTTAGGAATAAATCTTTGATCTAGCCTCTGGTTAAATTTGTTTTTATGTTTTAATTAGTGTTTGTGCCAAGTTAAACCTATAGGATCTTCTTGGATGATAGTTATTTGATCTTGCTGAAAATTCCAGAAACTTTCTGTTCACGAAAATAATTGTTAAAAATCACCAGAACGTGATAAAATATTTATTCCAATTGCTGCTGATCAATAAACAAATTGTCTAGGTCGTCCTATTTTTTCTGAATTTTTTGAGTTCTAGAAGTTTGCGTTAGTTACAGATTACTACAGACTGTTTTGTTTTTGACAGATTCTGTTTTTCTTGTGTTGTTTGTTTATTTTGATGAATCTATGGCTAGTAAAATAGTTTATAAACCATAGAGAAGTTGGAATACAGTATGTTTAACACCAATATAAATAAAGAATGAGTTCATTACAGTAACTTAAATTGGTGTTTTGTTTTCTTTCGCTAACGGAGCTCACGAGATTTTCTGTTAAGTTTTGTGTTGTGAAGTTTTCAAGTTTTGGGTAAAAGATTTGATGGATTATGGAACAAGGAGTGGCAAGAGCCTAAGCTTGGGGATGCCCATGGCACCCCAAGATAATCTAAGGACACCAAAAAGCCAAAGCTTGGGGATGCCCCGGAAGGCATCCCCTCTTTCGTCTACTTCCATCGGTAACTTTACTTGGAGCTATATTTTTATTCACCACATGATAAGTGTTTTGTTTGGAGCGTCTTGTATGATTTGAGTCTTCAATTTTTAGTTTACCACAATCATCTTTGCTGTACACACCTTTTGAGAGAGACACACATGATTCGGAATTTATTAGAATACTCTATGTGCTTCACTTATATCTTTTGAGCTATATAGTTTTTGCTCTAGTGCTTCACTTGTATCTTTTAGAGCGCGGCGGTGGATTTGTTTTATAGAAACTATTATTCTCTCATGCTTCACTTATATTATTTTGAGAGTCTTAAACAGCATGGTAATTTACTTAAATTGGGAAATTAATCCTAATATGCTAGGTATTCAAGACTAGTAAAAACTTTCTTATGAGTGTGCTGAATACTAAGAGAAGTTTGATGCTTGATGATTGTTTTGAGATATGGAGGTAGTGATATTAAAGTTGTGCTAGTTGAGTAGTTGTGAAATTGAGAAATACTTGTGTTGAAGTTTGCAAGTCCCGTAGCATGCACGTATGGTAAACGTTATGTAACAAATTTGGAACATGAGGTGTTCTTTGATTGTCTTCCTTATGAGTGGCGGTCGGGGACGAGCGATGGTCTTTTCCTACCAATCTATCCCCCTAGGAGCATGCGCGTAGTGCTTGGTTTTTAATGACTTGTAGATTTTTGCAATAAGTATGTGAGTTCTTTATGACTAATGTTGAGTCCATGGATTATACGCACTCTTACCCTTCCATCATTGCTAGCCTCTTCAGTACCGTGCATTGCCCTTTCTCACATTGAGAGTTTGTGCAAACTTCGCCGCTGCATCCAAACCCCATGATATGATACGTTCTTTCAAAACCTCCTTATATCTTCCTCAAAACAGCCACCATACCTACCTATTATGGCATTTCCATAGCCATTCCGAGATATATTGCCATGCAACTTTCCACCGTTCTGTTTATCATGACACGTTTATCATTGTCATATTGCTTTGCATGATCATGTAGTTGACATCCTATTTGTGGCAAAGCCACCGTTCATAATTTTTCATACATGTCACTCTTGATTCATTGCTATCCCGGTATACCGCCGGAGGCATTCATATAGAGTCATACTTTGTTCTAGTATCGAGTTGTAATCATTAAGTTGCAAATAAATAGAAGTGTGATGATCATCAATAATAGAGCATTGTCCCAAAAAAAGGCCAAATAAAAAAGGCCCAAAAAAGAAA
This sequence comes from Triticum aestivum, assembly GCF_018294505.1. Classification (NCBI taxonomy): domain Eukaryota; kingdom Viridiplantae; phylum Streptophyta; class Magnoliopsida; order Poales; family Poaceae; genus Triticum; species Triticum aestivum. Next base: position 172,397,550 of record NC_057811.1, read on the forward strand.
ATAAAAAGGGACAATGCTACTATCCTTTTTTTTCCACACTTGTGCTTCAAAGTAGCACCATGATCTTCATGATAGAGAGTGTTGGGGAACGTAGTAATTTCAAAAAAAATCCTACGCACACGCAAGATCATGGTGATGCATAGCAACGAGGGGGGAGAGTGTTGTCCACGTACCCTCGTAGACCGACAGCGGAAGCGTTATCACAACGCGGTTGATGTAGTTGTACGTCTTCACGATCCGACCGATCAAGTACCGAACGTACGGCACCTCCAAGTTCTACACACATTCAGCTCGATGACGTCCCTCGAACTCCGATCCAGCCGAGTGTTGAGGGAGAGTTTCGTCAGCACGACGGCGTGGTGACGATGATGATGTTCCACCGACGCAGGGCTTCGCCTAAGCTCCGCGACGGTATTATCAAGGTGTAATCTGGTGGAGGGGGGCACCGCACACGGCTAAAATATCGTATATCAAGTGTGTCTAGAGGTGCCCCCCTGCCCCCGTATATAAAGGAGCAAGGGGGAGGCCGGCTGCCTATGGGCGCGCCAAGGAGAGGGGGGGAGTCCTCCTCCTAGTAGGAGTAGGACTCCCCTTTCCTAGTCCTACTAGGAAAAGAAGGGGGGAAGGAAAGAGAGGGAGAGGGAGAGGGAAAGGGGGCTGCGCCCCCCTCTCCTAGTCCAACTAGGACTCCTCCTGGGAGGGGGCGCACCACCTCCTGGCTGCTGCCCTCTCTCTCCCCTCAAGGCCCACTAAGGCCCAATACTTCCCCGGGGGGTTCCGGTAACCCTCCGGCACTCCGTTTTAATCCGAAACTTCTCCGGAACACTTCCGGTGTCCGAATATAGTCGTCCAATATATCAATCTTTACGTCTCGACCATTTCGAGACTCCTCGTCATGTCCGTGATCACATCCGGGACTCCGAACAACCTTCGGTACATCAAAACATATAAACTCATAATAAAACTGTCATCGTAACTTTAAGCGTGCGGACCCTTTGGGTTCGAGAACTATGTAGACATGACTGAGACACCTCTCCGGTCAATAACCAATAGCGGGACCTGGATGCCCATATTGGCTCCCACATATTCTACGAAGATCTTTATCGGTCAGACCGCATAACAACATACGTTGTTCCCTTTGTCATCGGTATGTTACTTGCCCGAGATTCGATCGTCGGTATCTCGATACCTAGTTCAATCTCGTTACCGGCAAGTCTCTTTACTCGTTCCGTAATACATCACCCCGCAACTAACTCATTAGTCACAATGCTTGCAAGGCTTATAGTGATGTGCATTACCGAGTGGGCCCAGAGATACCTCTCCGACAATCGGAGTGACAAATCCTAATCTCGATATACGCCAACCCAACAAGTACCTTTGGAGACACCTGTAGAGCACCTTTATAATCACCCAGTTACGTTGTGACGTTTGGTAGCACACAAAGTGTTCCTCCGGTAAACGGGAGTTGCATAATCTCATAGTCATAGGAACATGTATAAGTCATGAAGAAAGCAATAGCAACATACTAAACGATCGGGTGCTAAGCTAACGGAATGGGTCAAGTCAATCACGTCATTCTCCTAATGAGGTGATCTCGTTAATCAAATGACAACTCATGTCTATGGCTAGGAAACATAACCATCTTTGATTAACGAGCTAGTCAAGTAGAGGCATACTAGTGACACTCTGTTTGTCTATGTATTCACACATGTATTATGTTTCCGGTTAATACAATTCTAGCATGAATAATAAACATTTATCATGATATAAGGAAATATATAATACTTTATTATTGCCTCTAGGGCATATTTCCTTCAGAGAGTCTCTTGTTTTGTCACTTTCATATACTAGTGGGAATTTTTCATTATAGAACTTGGCTTGTATATTCCAACAATGGGCTTCCTCAAATGCCCTAGGTCTCCGTGAGCAAGCAAGTTGGATGCACACCCACTTAGTTTATTTTGTTGAGCTTTCATGCATTTATAGCTCTAGTGCATCCGTTGCATGGCAATCCCTACTCCTCACATTAACATCAATCGATGGGCATCTCCATAGCCCGTTGATTAGCCGCGTTGATGTGAGACTTTCTCCTTTTTTGTCTTCTCCACATAACCCCCATCATTATATTATATTATATTCCACCCATAGTGCTATATCCATGGCTCACGCTCATGTATTGCGTGAAAGTTGAAAAAGTTTGAGATTACTAAAGTATGAAACAATTGCTTGGCTTGTCATCGGGGTTGTGCATGATGAGAGCATTCTTGTGTGACGAAAATGGAGCATGACTAAACTATATGATTTTGTAGGGATGAACTTTCTTTAGCCATGTTATTTTGAGAAGACATAATTGCTTAGTTAGTATGCTTGAAGTATTATTACTTTTATGTCAATATTAAACTTTTATCTTGAATCTTTCGGATCTAAATATTCATACCACAATTAAGAGGGTTACATTAAAAAATTATGCCAAGTAGCATTCCGCATCAAAAATTCTGTTTTTATCATTTACCTACTCGAGGACGAGCAGGAATTAAGCTTGGGGATGCTTGATACGTCTCCAACGTATCTATAATTTTTTATTGCTTCATGCTATATTATATTCTGTTTTGGATGATTAATGGGCTTCGTTATACACTTTTATATTATTTTTGGGACTAACCTATTAACCGGAGGCCCAACCCAAATTGTTGTTTTTTGCCTATTTCAGAGTTTCGCAGAAAAAGAATATCAAACGGAGTCCAAACGGAATGAAACCTTCGGGAACGTGATTTTCGGAACAAACGTGATCCAGAGGACTTGGACCCTACGTCA
>NC_057811.1:172400603-172495972 GCF_018294505.1 Triticum aestivum
GTTGCTCCACCGACGTACTTCTTCCTCCTATATATTCCTACGTACCCCCAAACCAACAGAAGCATCCACAAAAACCTAATTCCACCGCCGCAACCTTCTGTACCCGTGAGATCCCATCTTGGGGCCTTTTCCGGCATCCTGCCGGAGGGGGCATTGATCACGGAGGGCTTCTACATCAACACCATAGCCTCTCCGATGATGTGTGAGTAGTTTACCTCAGACCTTTGGGTCCATAGTTATTAGCTAGATGGCTTCTTCTCTCTCTTTGGATCTCAATACAAAGTTCTCCACGATTCTTGTGGAGATCTATTCGATGTAATCTTCTTTTGCGGTGTGTTTGTTGAGACCGATGAATTGTGGGTTTATGATGAAGTTTATCTATGAACAATATTTGAATCTTCTCTGAATTCTTTTATGTATGATTGGTTATCTTTGCAAGTCTCTTCGAATTATCAGTTTGGTTTGGCCTACTAGATTGATCTTTCTTGCAATGGGAGAAGTGCTTAGCTTTGGGTTCAATCTTGCGGTGTCCTTTCCTAGTGACAGTAGGGGCAGGAAGGCACGCATTGTATTGTTGCCATCGAGGATAACAAGATGGGGTTTATATCATATTGCATGAGTTTATCCCTCTACATCATGTCATCTTACTTAAAGCGTTACTCTGTTCTTTTGAACTTAATACTCTAGATGCATGCTGGATAGCGGTCGATGTGTGGAGTAATAGTAGTAGATGCAGGCAGGAGTCGGTCTACTTGTCGCGGACGTGATGCCTATATACATGATCATACCTAGATATTCTCATAACTATGCTCAATTCTGTCAATTGCTCAACAGTAATTTGTTCACCCACCGTAATACTTATGCTCTTGAGAGAAGCCACTAGTGAAACCTATGGCCCCCGGGTCTATCTTCCATCATATTAATCTCCCGACAACAACCTATTTCTGGCGCTGTTTATTATGCTTTCTTTACTTTTAGTCTTTATCATAAAAATACCAAAAATATTATCTTATCATATCTATCAGATCTCACTTTCGTAAGTGACCGTGAAGGGATTGACAACCCCTTTATTGCGTTGGTTGCGAGGTTTTTATTTGTTTTGTGTAGGTACGAGGGACTTGAGCGTGGCCTCCTACTGGATTGATACCTTGGTTCTCAAAAACTGAGGGAAATACTTACGCTACTTTACTGCATCACCCTTTCCTCTTCAAGGGAAAACCAACGCAGTGCTCAAGAGGTAGCACGTGCCTAGTCCAAAAAGTCCGAATCCTTCCACGGTACGCCTCGGGCCTCCTTTTATATGTCAAAGGGGTCGCCACAGTGGCACACAGGAGGTGGAAAGTATATACAGCGTACAAGTTTATCGCCTGGCACCGTAGGACAAACGCATTTAATGCGCTGCCTACGTGCCCTCTCGCTTTATCGGGGGCGGCAACAAAGCTTGTCCCGTCCGTTGCCGCCTCGCCCTGTTTTGACGCGCGTCCAAGCTGACGAGGCATGCAGCGCCATGTTGGCTGGCTGGTTGCTGTGCTGGTGCGGTGACAGGGTTTTCACGAAGATCTGCATGCCACCCGCAGGTGCTTTTCTAGTTGGCCTAGAAGCTGCATGTTGCCACGCAAGCGTTTTCCTGGTTGGTGGTCTAGTTGCCGCGTCGGAACGGCCGCGGGGCAACGAAACATTGGTGGGTGCGGGCCTAGCCGTGGCCCCGCGGATGCCCCCGGCAAGGGTCTTGCCGGGGTCTCGCGGGCGTCCCCGGCAAGGATCCTGCCGGGGGTCTTCGGCCCTCCCCGACTAGGATCTTGCCGGGGGTCTTTGTCTTCTGGTTCTTATCTAGACTCGCAGGCCTTTGTTCTTCACAAAGATCTGCATGCCACCATGTGGGCGCCCCTGAGTCTTGGTCTCGACGTTGTCGATGGTGTCAGAGCTCTCAGGCTTAAGGGTGGCAGCCTTGCTGGTGTGGGGCAAGTCGTCCCGGCAAGGCTCTTGCCGGGGCTATGTAGGCCGCCCCGGCAAGGGTCTTGCCAGGGGAAGCCCATCTTGCCCCTTCACTCTTCACGCCTCTGGCTTGAGTGCTGCCTTGGCAGTCTCGTACCTTTGCTTGTTCTGCCTCGCCAAGCATGGCCGTAGGTGTGGCTACGACTGCCCGTGCACAAGTAAAAGGGGTACAAAAAGGCCCCTACTTTTGTACACCGACAGTTGGTTTCTATAGGAGGTTTATTAAATACTTCTCTAAAATTTCTAGGCCTCTCACTAATCTTTTGCAAAAAGATGTTCCATTTGTTTTTTATGATGATTCTGTAGAAGCCTTTGAAATCCTTAAGAAAGCCTTAATCTCTACACCTATTATTCAACCACCTGAGTGGAACCCACCCTTTGAAATTATGTGTGATGCTAGTGATTATGCTGTTGGTGTTGTTCTAGGACAAAGAATTGATAAGAAATTAAATGTTATCCATTATGCTAGTAAACTCTAGACAGTTCTCAAAGAAATTATGCTACTACTGAAAAAAGATTTTTTTTTAGCAGTTGTGTTTGCTTGTGATAAATTTAGATCTTACATTGTTGATTCTAAAGTAATTGTTCAGACTGATCATGCTGCTACTAAATACCTTATGGAAAAGAAAGATGCTAAACCTAGACTTATTAGGTGGGTTCTGTTGCTACAAGAATTTGATTTACATATTACTGATAGGAAAGGGGCTGAGAACCCCGTAGTAGATAAATTTTCTAGGTTAGAAAATATTGTTCATGACCCACTACCTATTGATGATAGCTTCCCTGATGAACAATTAGTTGTCATAAATACTTCTCGTAGTACCCCTTGGTATGCGGACTATGCTAATTATATTGTTGCTAAATTTATACCACCTAGTTTCACATACCAACAAAAGAAAAAGGTTTTCTATGATTTAAGACATTACTTCTGGGATGACCCACACCTATATAAAGAAGGGGTAGATAGTTTTACTAGACATTGTGTACTTGAGCATGAACAGGAACAAATACTATGCAAGTGTCACTCCGAGGCTTACGGAGCACACCATGCTGGAGATAGAATTGCACACAAGCTATTACAATCTGGTTTTTATTGGCCTACTCTTTTCAAGGATGCTCGTAAGTTTGTCTTGTCTTGTGATGAATGTCAGAGATTTGGTAACATTAGTAGACGTCAGGAAATGCCTATGAAGTATTCACTTGTTATTGAACCATTTGATGTTTGGGGATTTGATTATATGGCACCTTTTCCTTTCTCTAATGGGTATACACATATTTTTGTTGTTGTTGATTATGTTACTAAGTGGGCAGAAGCTATTCCAACTAGTAGTGCTGATCACAACACTTCCATTAAAATGCTTAAAGAAGTTATTTTCCCAAGGTTTGGAGTCCCTAGATATTTAATGACTGATGGTGGTTCACATTTTATTCATGGTGCTTTCCATAAATTGCTTGCTAAGTATGATGTTAACCATAGAATTGCATCTCCATATCACCCTCAGTCTATTGGTCAAGTAGAATTAAGCAATAGGGAAATAAAATTAATTTTGCAAAAGACTATTAATAGATCCAGGAAGAATTGGTCTAAGAAACTTGACGATGCATTATGGGCTTATAGAACTTCTTATAAAATCCTATGGGTATGTCTCCATATAAAATGGTTTATGGAAAAGCGTAGCACTTACCTCTCGAATTAGAATATAAAGCTTATTGGGCAATTAAAGAACTCAACTATGATTTCAAACTTGCCGGTGAGAAGAGGTTATTTGACATTAGCTCACTTGATGAATGGAGAACCCAAGTTATTTAAAGAAAAGGTTAAAAGCTGGCATGACAAAAGAATACAAAAGCGGGAATTTAATGTAGCTAATCATGTCTTGCCATACAACTCTTGTTTAAGATTTTTTGCACGAAAACTTCTCTCCAAATGGCAAGGTCCTTACATTATCGAAGAAGTTTATTGTTCCGATGCCATCAAGATTAACAATGTCGAGGGCAACAACGCGAAGGTGGTGAATGGGCAAAGAATCAAACATTACATCTCTGGTACGCCCATAAATGTTGAAACTAATATTATTCATACCGTAACACCGGAGGAGTACATAAGGGAAACCGTCCAACACGCTCTAGAACCCTGAAACGGAATAGGTATGTGATACGGTAAGTAAACCGACTCCCAAAGTTTTCCAAAAGCAATTTTACTCGGTTTTGGAATATTTAAAAAATTACAAAAATAAAAAAGCAGTCCGAAAAGTGCACGAAAAGGCGACAAGCCTGGGGGTGCGCCCTACCCCCTGGGCACGCCTCCCAAGCTTGTGGCCACCTGGTGTGCCTTCCGGACTCCGTTTTCTCCCAGGTTACTTGTTTTGCACGGTAAAAATTCATTATATAATCTCCCGGATGTTTTGACCACCGTATCACGACATATCCTCTATTCTTGTTTCGAGCTATTTCTGCAGCAGATTTAGAGCAAGATGTCTTCGCAAGATTCAGATGGAGAGAGTTATGTTTCCCATTATACCGCGGATCCAAAGATCTTTGGGGAGATTTATCCCTACCTATGGTACATGGAGGAGGAGCAATATTTTGGCCCCGAGGAAGCAAAAGATGCGAGCTCAGAGGAGGACGATGTCCCCCTACCTCAACAAGGGGATATGCACGTGGAGTTCAAGAAATCAAGCCTGCCGAATAGATCAAGCAAATCTAAGGTTCAATTTATCCCATCCAGTTTTCCGCAGGAAAGTAAGGCAACATTATGCAAAAGGATATTGAAGCTTGAGCAAAAAAATTATGACCTGAGGGCGGAAAGGTTCATCCTCAAACATAAGCTGGAGAAGCTTTCTGCCGCATCATCAACTTCATCACCACCACCTCCGAAGAAGGAGACTTGAGTACATAGGTATGGGCACTCCCCTTGGCTTGTGCCAAACTTGGAGGAGGTGCCCCGGTATCGTATCACCCTCACTTCTTTATCATTATTGTTTATCTTAGTTCGATCCTTTTGGTTAAATCTTGATCTAGTAGAATAAAAGTTTTAGTATGATCTAGTCTTTGAGTTTTGGTTTGTGTTCCATCTATGTAATCGAGTGCAAGAGTTATATAATAAAGATTAGTTTTGAGTTAAGGGCTTTGCTTTCTTGATTTGATCTTGGAAAAGAAAAACAAATAAAAGAAATAAAAGATTATATATAATCTTATGGATAGTGATGACTTCACATATAAGAAGTATGATGCATGAAATTTGTTGAGGATTGACAAACATAGTATTGGTCATTGTTGCAATTAATAGGAAGTAATAAATAAAGAGAGGTTTCACATATAAATACACCATATTGGACATCTTTTGTGATTATGAGCACTCATTAAAATATTATATGCTAAGAGGTTGATGTTGGACAAGGAAGACAACATAATGTGTTATGTTCTCTTATATCCGAATAGAAGTTATAATGTCTTGGATCGTCCAACATGTTGAGCTTGCTTTCTATCCTATGCTAGCCAAAAATTCTGCACTAAGTAGAGATACTACTTGTGCATCCATAAACCTTTAACCCAGTTTTGCCATGAGAGTCAACTATATCTACCTATGGATTGAGTAAGATCCTTCAAGTAAGTTGTCATTTGTGCAAGCAATAAAAATTGCTCTCTAAATATGTATGATCTTTTAGTGTGAGGAAAATAAACTTTATACGAACTTGTGATGGGGAAGAAATAAAAGTGACAGACTGCATAATAAAGGTCTTTATCACAAGCTGCAATATAAAGTGACGTTCTTCTGCATTAAGATTTCATGCATCCAATCAAAAAACTGCACGACAACCTCTGTTTCCCTCTATGAAGGGCCTATCTTTTATTTTTACTTTCTACCTTTATACAAGAGTCATCGTGATCTTCACCCTTCCTTTTATATTTTCTCTTTTTGGCAAGCACTATGTGTTGGGGAAAGATCCAGACCTTCATTTCCACTCGGATGTAGGTGACCATACATTATTGTTCTTAACATTACCCTTGAGGTAAATGGTTGGGAGGCGAAACTATAAAGCCCCTATCTTCCTATCTGTCTGATTGAAGCTTTGATCTCATAAGTATCGCATGAGTATTAGCAATTATGAAAGATTAAATGATGGTTGAGTATGTGAACTTGCTAAATAAAAGCTCTTACAATGACTCTTTCCGATGTTATGATAAATTGCAATTGCTTCAGTGACCAAGATCATAGTTTGTTAGTTTTCAATAAAGTTCTTTGGTCTATATTTTACTTTGTGAATGAATTATCACTTTGCCATAAGAAGTTATATGAAAATATGTTGCTGTTCTAAAGATGATCATGATGCTCTCATGTCTGTATTTTATTTTATCGACACCTCTATCTCTAAACATGTGGTCATGATTATCGATTTCGGCTTTCGCTTGAGGACAAGCGAGGTGTAAGCTTGGGGGAGTTGATACGTCCATTTTGCATCATATTTTTATGTTGATATTTATTGCATTATGTACTGTTATTACACTTTAAGATACAATTCTTATGCCTTTTCTCTCCTTATTTACAAGGTTTACATCAAGAGGGAGAATGCCGACAGCTAGAATTCTGGACCGGAACGGAGCAAATTTGAGATACCTATTCTGCACAACTCCGAATGTCCTGAAACTTTACGGAAAATTATTTTGGAATATATAAAAATAATGGGTGAAGAAACAACAGAAGGGGGCCCATCAGGTGGCCACAAGCCCCCGGCGTCCATCTTCTGCTATATGAAAGGTTTTGACCTAGAAAAAATCAGAAGGAAGCTTTCGGGACGAAGCACCGCCGTCTCGAGGCAGAACCTGGGCAAAAGCAATCTAGGGCTCCGGCGGAGCTATCCTGTTAGGGAAACTTCTCTCCGGGAGGGGGAAATCAAGCCATCATCATCACCAACCATCCTCTCCATGAGGGAGGGTCAATCTTCATCAACATCTTCAGCAACAGCATCTCCTCTCAAACCCTAGTTCATCTCTTGTATTCAATCTTTGTCTCAAAACCTTAGATTGGTACCTGTGGGTTGCTAGTAGTGTTGATTACTCCTTGTAGTTGATCCGAGTTGGTTTATTTGGTGGGAGATCATATGTTCAGATCCTTCATGATGTTTATTACCACTCTAATCTTGAACATGAACATGCTTTGTGAGTAGCTATGTTTGTTCCTGAGGACATGGGAGAAGTCTGGTTATAAGTAATCATGTGAATTTGGTATTCGTTTGATATTTTGATGAGATGTATGTTCTCTTTCCTCCAGTGGTGTTATGTGAACGTCGACTACATGACACTTCACCATGATTTGGGCCTAGGGGAAGGCATTGGGAAGTACTAAGTAGATGATGGGTTGCTAGAGTGACAGAAGCTTAAACCCTAGTTTATGTGTTGCTTCGTAAGGGGCTGATTTGGATCCACATGTTTCATGCTATGGTTAGATTTATCTTAATTCTTCTTTCGTAGTTGCGGATGCTTGCGAGAGGGGTTAATCATAAGTGGGAGGCTTGTCCAAGTCAGGACAACACCCAAGCACCGGTCCACCCACATATCAAATTATCAAATTAACGAACACGAATCATATGAGCATGATGAAAACTAGCTTGACGATAATTCCCATGTGTCCTCGGGAGCATTTTGCTTTATATAAGAATTTATCCAGGATTATCCTTTTCTACAAAAAGGATTGGGCCACCTTGCTGCACCTTTTCTACACTTGTTACTTGTTACCCGTGATGAATTATCTTACTACCAAACTATCTATTACCAATAATTTCAATGCCTGCAGAAAATACCTTGCTGAAAACCGCTTGTCATTTCCTTCTGCTCCTCGTTGGGTTCGACACTCTTACTTATCAAAAGGACTATGATTGGTCCCCTATACTTGTGGGTCATCAATACGCTTCTGCACCAACCTATCGAGAAACATGTCATCTTCAACCCAATTACGCTATGTATGTATGGTGCAATATGATGTAATTATGCAAAATGGCTCCATGTTATTGCTTACAAGCTCTTTGTTTCTCCTCTTTTTCTTAGAAGCTTTTCCTTTCTCTTTTTTTGACTATGCCAAAATGCTTGATGCATGAGCCAATATATGAGACAAGCATGTAAGATATGCACGGGGGAGACTTATGGCAGAATGATGATAGCAAGATTCTTTCATGCTAAATGTAGCTATGCGGAGTAAGCATATCACTAAGGTGCACAAAGAGCGTGGCCCGATAATTCTCAACTTAGTAGTCTCGATAGGTAAGTGACGCAAAATTGCTCGGGTCTATCAAAGAAATGGCAAGGGAAATGTAAATAGATGTCGCCGAGGTTACCGTCCTTGCTTACGGTTGGTATGAAGGTGAAGCGACCGTTGTCGATGTTGTGTCTGTGGTGATGATGAATAGCGGTGCTGTTGATCTCAAACCATTCCTAATTAGCCGAAACACCTTAGGAAATAAAAACCACAACTCAAAATCTCAAACAAAATGGGTGGTAGCAGAAGTGTAGGTATATGGGTGAAGTTTGCCAGTGCGGAAGGCTAATGGTGGTGTATGGGATAGAAAACTAAAACAAAAAGGGTGATGAAAACCTCTCTGATGAGGCCATGCGCATGGGTTAAGTGAGGCCCGTGGCACAGGGTTGTCGGGGGCCCATGCGCATGGGGTGTTCCGCCATCGCAAGAACACGCCCAAATCCATGGTAAAATAAAATATTTGGAGAAAATTCGATGGTGGAAAATATTGAGAATGGTGGGGAGGGTCTGGTCTACTTGCCAAACTACAAATTCGTGTACCAAATCAACAAAATCTCACAAGATCTAACAAATTGCCAAGAATTTGGTAGGGCTATTTTTGTGGGGTTTTTCCAATTGAGACAAAAAGCAACAAAATTAGGCTGGAAAGTGGGGGCGGTAGGGACTCCAAGATGTGAATCAACCTTGCTCTGATCCAAGATCTTGTGGGGTGGAATACTAGTTCATGATCTTTTCACACTTGGAGGGGGGAAAAGGGGAAGAACAACAAGAACATAAATAGGAAATCACTCAAACAAACCCAAATCACATATCCAAGCATACATGAGATACATAAGTATAACATGAACAATCAAGGGAAAATAGCACAAAGGTAAGGTTCTTCTCAAATCCTAAGGAGATGGGGTCTTGATGATAGTCTTCTCCAAGAGGAGGTCTTGATATCCACTTGGGATCTTCTCCTAGGAGGTCATGATCTCCAAGAGGAGTGGTGGATGAGCAAATCTCTCTCTAGATCATATCATACACTTTACTAACCCTAACAAATGACCTAGGTACGGAATATATATAGGTGGCTGGAGGTGAGGGGCGAGTGGAGGGGCAAAAGAGGTAACCCACAGCCTGCTTACTGGAGAGCCCGTGCGCAAGGGCTAAGTAGACCCCGTGGGCACGGTACACACCCGTGCGCATGGGGTGCCCAACTGCTACAACGGAGGGGCCCGTGGACACGGGGTCCTGGAGACCCGTGTGCATGGGGTGTCCAGAACCTCTCTAGATAGGTCGTGCGCACGGGGGTCCAGGAGGGCTGTGCGCACGGGGTCGCCTAGGCACATCTTCTTCTTCTCGCTGTTGATCTCCTTCTTCTTCGCTTCCTTCCTATCCTTCCTCTTGGACTTGGTGAGGTTACTTAGCTCCATGGTGGGGGTCATCCTCTTACCTAATGATACACAATGTTCCACGTTGAGGTAGCAACCAAGTGCCATCCATGTTCATGTTCAAGAGGAGTGAGTTCACCTCGCTTTCAATGGCACATGCGCGTACTCTTGTCATTGGTCCGTGATACGTCTCCAACGTATCTATAATTTTTTTATTATTCCATGATATTATAGTATCAATCTTGGATGTTTGATATGCAGTTATATATCATTTTTGAGACTAACCTATTAACCTAGTGCCCAGTGCCACTTGTTGTTTTTTGCTTGTTTTTGGCTTTTTAGAAAATCAGCACCAAACATAGTCCAAACGCTATGAAACTTTTTGATGATTTTTTCAGGACCAGAACGAACCCTAGAAGGTTCGGGAGAAGACCCGGGGAGTCATGAGCAAGCGACAAGCCGGGGGGCGGGCACACCCTACAGGCTTGTGGGCACCTCGTGGCATCTCTTGACCGAATTCTACCTCTCTAAATTCCCAAATATTCCCAATACATCAGAGAGCACCCAAAAATACTTTTTTCGCCGCCGCAAGTTTCTATTCTTCCGCGACCATCTGGAGGCTTTTTCCGGTACTCTGCCAGAGGGGGAATCGATCACGAAGGACCTCTACATCAACCTTGGTGCCCTTCTGATGATGTGTGATTAGTTTACCACAGACCTACGGGTCCATAGCTAGTAGCTAGATGGCTTCTTCTCTCTCTTTGATCTTTAATAAAATGTTCTGCTCGAAGTTCTTGGTGATCTATTCGATGTAATCTTCTTTTGCGGTGTGTTTGTTGGGATCCGGTGAATTATGGGTTTATGATCAGATTATTCATGAATATTATCTAAGTCTTTTCTGAATTATTATATGCATGATTACTATATCTTTGTATTTCTCTCCGATCTATCTGCTTGGTTTGGCCAACTAGATTGATTTATCTTGCAATGGGAGAGGTGCTTTGTAATGGGTTCAATCTTGCGGTGATCTATATCCCAGTGATAGAAGGGAACAAGACACGTATTTGTATTGTTTCCATTAAGGGGAAAATGATGGGGTTTATTCATATTGGTTGGATTTACTTTGTCTACAACATGTCATCTTGCTTAAGGCGTTACTCCGTTCTTTATGAACTTAATACTCTAGATGCATGCTGGATAGCGGTCAATGTGTGGAGTAATAGTAGTAGATGTAGGCAGGAGTCGGTCTACTTGTCTTGGACGTGATGCATATATATGATCATTGCCTTGAATATTGTCATAACTATGCGCTTTTCTATCAATTGCCCAACAGTAATTTGTTCACCCACGGTATGCTTTTTGTTCGAGAGAGAGAAGCATCTAGTGAAAATTATGGCCCCAGGGTCTACCTTTACCATATATTAAATCCAAAAATACCTTGCTGCAATTTATTTACTGTTCTTTTATTTTGTGTTTTTGTTTATCTATCTACCATTATCAGACTTGACCCTTGCAATTTACCGTCGAGGGGATTAACAACCCCCTTGATCGCGTTGAGTGCAAGTATTTGTTCTTTTGTGTGCAGTTGCTATTCACGAGGTTTCGCGTGGTTCTCCTACTGGATTGATAACCTTGGTTCTTAACTAAGAGAAATACTTATCTCTACTATACTGCATCATCCTCTCCTCTTCGAGGAATTCCCAACGCAGTTCACAAGTAGCAGTCCACTTGGTGCTTGACGAGTCAGTGTGGTGTCCATGGGGAAGACCGAGGGATGCTCCACAACAAGAATCGTTCCCGGATTGTTGTGCATGCTATGTGCGTGCGGCCAGGTTTAACATGGCATGCCTAGCTACTTTGCTTGCTTCTGAGGATGTGAAGGAGGTGACCTCGTCCTTTGCCTAAACTTATTTGGAAAGGAAAACAATGGGATGTCACCGATGCAGGAACGTTCTTCTAGGGTAACTCTAGGCTCTAGGTCGAGCTAGGAATCGATCGATAGCCCAGGGTAGCAAATTCGCATGCCTGCAATATGCCATTGGGGGTTTGGCGGAAAATTGTCTCCGCAAGAATTCCATCCAAGGGCACTAACCGGATTAGTTCTGGGAAGCAAGCATCATACTCTAACACAAGCGCATAACCTAGGACTCTAGAAGCCGACATGTTGGCCACCTGGAGACTATAGGGGCAAGAATAAACCAACAAAAGAAGTTAACTCTCGCCTTATTCCTACCTTCGAACCACTTCATTATATGACATTCGTTATAAGTAGAAAAGGGTGTTCCTGGCATACATTGCACATCAAGTGCCAGCCGTGTGGTGCCGATTACCCCGAGAACGCGAGTATTCCGGAAGGCGCGGTCCTCACATATGTTGTTCAAAGTTTCACACTTTGCTTACAGTTAATAGGGGATTTGTGCAATCGAATACACCTTGAGTAATCAATGCCAAAAAATTAAACAAGTGGAGAAGACGGGGTTTGCAGGGGATAAGGCGATTGGGGTTGCCATTTACATTAGTCAAAATGGAGCGAAAATTACATATATACATATTTCCCACTCTAACCTTGCTTACATGCATATAGTTCTTGTTGTCTTTTTGGTTTAATAGGACAAAAGGGACGACTGCTAATAAGATGCGTCTACATGGGGCTAAAGTCTCTCTTCTTCTCCAAATGCACTACGCGGTGACCATGGGGGACACCATCCTCAGTTCCCTCGCTTGCACCACGGGTTCCAAGTCATCCAAGGTGACGGTAGTCGAAAGGAAGGGATCCCGGTGATAAATACTAGAGAGGATGCGGGATGCCAAGGACATGGCAGCCCGAATACCCTCCCTATTCAGCGCCTTCTTTGTGATGGCATGAAGGCACACAAGATCCTCAGCAAGGAAGAAGAAGAAGGACGCCAAGTCCGAAAGGCGCCGCTTGCTGAAGTCAGTGCGATGGTCGAAGTGATTCATGCTGAGGATGGGCATGACTGCACTGGCTTGATAATGGGTGTGGCACAACCGCTCAACCTACACGCCCATGTCGAGCAATGCCTTGCCAAGTCGCAGTCCCTTCGCGTCTGGTACGCTCCCGATCAAGACGCTCCATCAAGGAGGTGACCTCTCGGTGGAGGCGATCCGCCACTTCCTCCATGGCAACCTGCGACTGGTGGTACTTCTCGGATGTGGACGCGAGCTCCTTCTTGAGCTCCATGTTCTCCCCCCAAAGGCTGTGAAGCTCTTTGCCCGTCTTCCGCTTGAGGTTCTCAAGCTATGCCTCCCACACCATGAACTCTCAGTCCGCGGTCCGAAGCTTTGTCTACGTCCTCTCTTTGAGGGACTCGAGCTCTGCGTCTTTGGCCTGGAGCTCTCTCCTCTAGGCCCGGACCTCTTCAGCAAATTGCCTTGCTTTGAACTCCACCATCGCCCAAGCCGCCATATGGAGGAGAACAGGGGGGAGAAGATGGGAAGGAGGAAGAATGAGGAACAACTCGCTCCTCCTTGGCATTTATAGCCTAGGAGGGGAGGTGGATAAACCCCTCTATCGTGCCGATCCTTGACCTTCCTAGTGCGCTGTTGGGATCCCAAGATGAACTCAAGACGGCACATCCTATCAATTAATGGAAAGCAGAACCATTACCCCTCATGTCAATACAAGAATTGAGGGGACTTGACGACTGGTCATCCACTTGCGTACGTCGGTCCCCACTAAAGGCTGGCATGCAAAGTGTCATCCCCTTTGATTAGAGGGGACGGGACCCCATGTGTCAGGAGGACACCCATTTTAAATTGCACAACACAGTCAAAGCAAGGCCTAGGGGGATCTCTCGTGGCAAACAGTCGTCCCTGGATCCTCCCGGTCGCCGCTACCTCGCACGCCATCCTTTGCGATTCGATTTGACCAAGCATGGGGGCTAGCGATGCGTGGGCCCCATGTGTTGAAAGGACTTGGCCCTAACAGCGTGTGCAGCACGCATCCAGCCCTGGCCCGGGGGCTACTGTCGGTACGTGATGATTGGGTTCATGGACCCGACCGCACACGCGCCACGGTCACCCTCAGACCAGATTCAAGAAGGAGGAACTGCTCATCACGGGTTACTCTCCATTAAGGCTCCGTGGTGGCATGCAGTCATTTGTTCAATGAACTGCATAGCTACCAAGAAAGCATGTCCAAGTCAAGAAGGAGGCAAGACCAAATGACCTAGCAACACCACCCGCCGGCCAAGACCCGGGAACGACCTCGTCCGGCAATAACCAACCCCAGCTAGCCCGCACTCAGCAAGCCTTCGACACAAGCTATCGCCTCATCCACGCGTGGCGTGGTTGTTTTGCGCCCGCAGAGCCTTTGTGTCACGTGGTAGGGAGCTGGCACGCCAGAAGATGGATAATACGCAAGGGGTAGGTCACCCCCATCCCGCTGCATGGTGTACACCTGTATAGAGGCGTGTCACGCCCCGCGCAGGTGGCCCCCAGGTCGGTGGTGACAAGACATGCATTCATTCCTGGAAGACGGAAGGCAATGACACATCATCCAACATTTAATGCACTCACCTACCTAGTCAGACCAAGGTTGCTTCCTTAGTAGTGTAGCCATTGTGTTACCCCTTGAGTTATAAAAGGAGGACCTAGCTACTAAGATAAGAAAGGAGGGAAGACAGGGAGGAAAAAAAGAAGGAAAAAGAGTAGACCAAGGTTGGACACTAGGTAGAACACCAGTAGGAGCACACAACGCTTCTCGTTCCCGATAAGGACTTGTAGCTTGCCATTCTCCAAACATAAACACACACACACACACACACACACACAAAGCAGGAGTAGGGTATTACGCAACCATGCGACCCGGACCTGGGTAAATCATCATGTCAATTTCGTGCATATTGTTAGTGGAGGTCCTCACCTCGCCTCCCACTCACGAATCAGCAAAAGGTTAGTTCTAGTCCACGGTGTCACCCGCGTGCCCTACACACACCCGCCGACAAGGGTATTCCATTGACATGCTACACCACATGGATGAGCTATTAAACTTCAATGTCATGGATCTTATTGTGAAGACAACTAAGAGGGTTGCAGCTGATCAGAAGCGCTCTTGCGGTTATGCACCTTACATTCAGTTGCTCATCAACTCCAAGGTTGGTAGCAATATCTACTTGCTTGAGCACATGCACTTACCCCTAGATGAGGATTGCATCATCACTATGGATTCAGCTGATACTAGTTCTGCTGCTTCTCAGGAGCAAGCAGAGTCTGCCAGAACTGCCGCAGAGGCCAGTGGGCCAAGTACATCTACTACACAGGCCATCATTGAGATGCCCCAAGTCCAGAGTAGACTACATGGCACTTCTCTTTTAGGCTACAAAATGGATCGATCAAGGCTTAACTAACCTTATGGAGAACCAAAATATCGTAGAGAGGGTTGTTGAGACCAAATTTCATGACCTTGATGTCAAGCTGACAACTTTGTCTGCAGATTTTGGAAAGCTCAAGGAAGCTTTTGACGCTCATGACTATGTCCGTGGTGATGACATGGATGAGAGGACCACAACGTAGTACATGACCCAGCCTAGAGATGCTCGGCATGCTGCACCCAAGGGCGGACCTAAGTAATGCCAACCGGTATCACAGGACACCGGGTAGTTGTTCTGATTATGTTTTATATATATACATATCTCCCATTTAGGCATGGGACACCGGTAAAAATTGTTGTTGGACATCATTGAGAAGCCACCAGACTGAGTGCTCGTGCAGCCCATCTAATGGCCCATGCAGTCACACACTCTCGAGAGTTGATCAATCTGATCGATTGACTCAAAACAAATTATTTAATCGATTGATTCACGTTGTGTGTATCTGCCCATATTGCATTTTGGTTTCTCGCCTCATCTGCACTGAATCCTCATGGCCTCGTCCTCGTCCTATAGGCCAACCCCGTGGCTCACCATCGCATGGCAACACGCCGACTTTTTCCCTGGATCGCTGGAGAAAATATTAGGGCAAGGTAACTCCCTTATCTTTTTCAAGTCCAAGCCTCAACTAGAGTTTTGAATTTCAAAGGTCTTAAAATTGAGAATTGGGTTATGGTACTTTTTCAAATTTCGGGAGTGGTTCCCATCTGTTTGAAAATTGGATTACTATGATATTCCAAAAATTTATTGTGATTCACATCTACTTGAGAATTGGATTATTGTGATTTTTCAGGTTTTCGTGGTGATTTTCTAGTTTACCAATAAACTTTGTTCCCGTAGTTTGGAATTTTGTATGTATATAATTAACTTGTATTTAAATTGTTGAGTGCTATTTTTTATGCAAATCATGTACTGTGCGCATGATTTTAAATTGTCCGTGAAATCTTCACGCTCGCGCCGCAATTGCTGTTGGAGAGCCTTGACACTACAATGTGGTAACCTCTATAAAATCCTCAGATTCAGCAAAACTTCCAAATATCATATAACCCCGATGGAAAACTATCCACTATAGCTGCTGAGAGAGGCTGCCCCGAAATTTTTTCTCCCCCGAATAAAAGCAATGACTACATGGGACACCGGGTCATTTTTGTTCTGGGTCCGCCCCTGGGTGCACCTACACCTCCATCATATACACCTCCTCTCTAGACGACCTCAGTTGTAGCTGCTACCTTCGCCAACGTTCTCATCTCCACTCCATCGACTCATACATGCGCTACACGTCAGAGATCTTCATTGCCATCGCCTATGGACCGAGCTAGAGAAACACTCAGATATAGATCACTTCGATTTTTTTGGTATCTTGATGCCAATGGGGGAGAGTGATATAGATCTTAGGGCTTCGAGAGTGAGCGTTTTGGTTTTTATTTGTGATACTTTGTTTGGTTGTAAACTTTATCTCACATATGTGAGCGTGTTATGTTTGTTTTGCCATGCTCATGCTACCTATTATTCGATTATGCATATTTTCATGGTCATTCACACGTGTGCTTGGTGATGAGTGCTAGTTTAAATTCCGTTCATATTCTTTTGTGCGCTCCACCAAGATGTATGTGACATGGAAGAGTTACCTCATGAACCTAATTGATTATGCATTTGTATTCAAACACAAACTCAAATAATGTACAAATTTAGGTTAGTTCTTGCTTATCACACACTTCTCAAAGCGACGATGTTATTCATGATTATATCTTATGTCGAGGCCTTGATCCATATGTTGCCATCAATTACCAAAAGGGGGAGAGTGAAAGTGCACCTAACCCCCGAGTGGTTTTGGCAATTCATCACAACATATACATCATTGAACTAATGCCTACTCAAATTTCAAGAAGGTTCAATCTAGTTACAACAATTGAAAGTGAATCTGGACCCCTCAAAATGCTAAGGACATACATGGGCAAAGTTTTAAGACTCTACATTTTCATTTAAGTGATGCAAGATCACATTGAGTCCATAGGAAAGCCAATACTATTAAAGAGGATGAGTTTTTGATGATGGTCTAACTGCTCAAATGCTTAGAGATATTGCTCCAAAATCCCCAGCCACACTCTCATATTCCATAATGCCCAAAACCCTCAAGTTCATCTCGGTCCCATATATGGAAACACATACACCCAGATTCACCAAGATGCACTTGACATAGTTGTTGCCTAAACCCTAGCATTTAAGTCTCATCGAGTTGGCCCTTCAGTCCCACCGAAGAGCACTTGCCAACCTTCTGTTACCAATTGAAATTGACTAGATTTGCTAGAATTGCTAAAATCTGCCAGGAACTAAAATTGGGAAAATGCTAGGTTTTTATTGGGCAAGTAGTCTAATCACCTCCCCTCTAGACCTACTTACGATCCTACAACTTATCATTGTGTTGTATAATCTTTTTGTCTAGCTGTATCTTGCTTGCAAAGTTGCACGACTGAATGTTGTTTAGTAATAGTCTATATGCTTATATAAATGACGATTGTTCAAATTATATGTCATATTTGTTGCTAGTGGTCTATAAATATACATAATGATCTTAAAATTATGAGTGTCTTTAGTGCTCATAATGTGGCTCGCAATCCACATCCCGCAATGCTGACCCCCATTTGCAACCAGTCTCCAATCCTATATTTAAAAGCTTAATTGTAAGCCATTGCAAATGCAATGCAAAGTCATGACACATGTTAGGAGGACTCATCGAAACTAGGGTTTCAAAAAATGGCCCTGATTCGGGCAAATGTGAAGCTTTCGATGGTAAAGAAAGAGAAATGAGGAGATTGCCTCTATGGATGAACCTTGCTCAAAATGACACGAAGATTGGCTTCAATCATGTGGATCTGAGACGGATTAGAGGAGAAAGAGGAACCCGCCCCCAAACAAAGAGGAGTAAGTCGAGTGGGTGGGAAAGGGGAAAGGAGTAGGCGTTGGTTGGTGGGTGGCACTCACAGCACCACAACCACTTACCATTTGGGAAGCAAACATCGATAGCCTTGGCAATTGGGCCTGTGGGCAAACACCGGAGATGGCATCTGGGTATTTGGGCAAACGCCCATCCTTATAACGTTAGTACCTTGTCTATATCAAAGCAGTCAACAACGACTGACCGAGCATATGGACCAAGGGCAAACACCATTGACTATGATGCTCGTCCTTTTACTATGGATGACTTTGGCAAAAGAAAAAAAACAAATGATGACGTTTTCTACAACTAAAGTTGACATCCAAAAAATCAAACATAAAAAAAACTGAAACTTGCCATCCGAAAAAGAAGTTGCCATGCTTGACAACTAAAATTGCCATAAAAATGTTAGAGGAACAGTGGTATCCTCAGCCCACCAGGATTCAAGTCCTAGTGCTTGCATTATTCCTGGTCTATTTCAGGATTTCCGGCAATGCGCATTCAGTGAAAGGAGACGTTCCTGTCGACGACGAGGCGCCTACGGCGACTTCGTACATCTCAAGATGATATGCCGGCTCAGTCTCTGAAAGGTGCTCATAGGAATAGGGTGTGCGTGTGTGCATTTATAGGGATGAGTGTATGCGCGTATGTATGAGCGCTTGCGTCTATACTGTGTTTAAAAAAAATCGCCATAAAAAATGTTTGTGCTACATGCGTGGCACTTAGTATGGTCTTAGATCATGAAAAACTTTCTAAATAGGATCATATGGTGCTGAGCTTTTTAAAGAAGTTTAAATACGTGATTTTGGTCTATATCAGCCCACGACCATCAGCGGCGTCAGTCAATCATCAGATTAGACGGCTGAGATAACGACAGGATAATCGAGTCTGAACGCGCAACAATGTCCCCACATGTCAGTTAAAGCCTCGGCAGCGCATCGAAGGGATTGGACTTGGGCACTTGGCAGCCACGTCCAGCCCACCGCACCGACAGGTGGGCCTGGACCCTTTGACCCGCCTCGACGTCGGTGCCGTGCCGTGCCGCCGCGAGCACACAGATCCCAAAACCCGAAAGAAATCCCAACATAAAGAGGCAGGTTTTAATTCTCTCCTTAAATCTCCTCTCCCTTGAGCAGTTTTAATCTTTCTCGCTCCTCCCCCTCCGATCTCCCGACGAGATTGTACTCGCTCCCGGATCGTCGCCGGAGCGTCTCCTCGATCAGGTGCGTGACCCGTCG
The DNA here is from genome assembly GCF_018294505.1 of Triticum aestivum. Lineage (NCBI taxonomy): Eukaryota > Viridiplantae > Streptophyta > Magnoliopsida > Poales > Poaceae > Triticum > Triticum aestivum. The sequence goes on from NC_057811.1 coordinate 172,419,788, forward strand.
CCGCCGCTCCCCTAGGATGTTCGTCTCGTCAGATCACGCATGGTCTGGGTTGGATTTTGTTTCCTGTTTCGTATTTGAGGATGCGTGTGTTGGTTCGCTTTCCGTTTCCTCGTCGTGGAGATGGATCGATCGGTAGAGACGACGAGATGGATCGAGAGATGGGAACTCGACGGTAGATACGTTGCGGCGGTTTTGGCCTCTCCCTTTCGCTTCCTCTCTCCGTCGAGTCACGTGGCCGTCTCGTTCGCGCCGTAGGCTTGAGGGCGGGTGCCCGTCCTCGAGATTTGCGCTTCCGTTGATCAGTCGACAGGTGTCTTGGCATCTGTTTCCAGGCGGGGATGATTGGTGGGGCGGGGTGGTGCGTTGGTTCGCCGCCGATACGGTCGGTGTCAGTGTGGTGGTGCAGGGATGATTCTGGATTCGAGGGTTGTGTGACCACTGCAGCAATCCTTGCTGCTCGCAGAGCACAGCACATAGCTTGTTATATTCGTGTCTCTTTTTTTACTGAAAAAATAACTCACATCTATTCTTGACCCCTTCCTCCAAGGGACGAACCTCAGTTGCATGCTCCAAACCATCTCGTGTTTTGAACACCGGTGGCTCGACTTGTTTGTTCTCCGACAGTTGTCTGTTTGCATCTTTGGTATGGTAATGAAACCTCTGCATCTCCCATGCACATGATCAACGGCACCATCGAATCATTTCGTGCACTATCCCAGCATCATCTAAACTTGATTAAAACCACCTCACCGCATATTTGTCTCGATGTTCCCGACGGGCCAACCTTAAAGCGAAGCAGATCTTTAGCGCAGCTCATTGATATGCAACGCAGTGCACCGGCACCGCATCGAGCGCATACAAGAAAGCCGGCCAGCCTAGCTTTCACCTTGTCGAGGTCCGATTACGTCACCGAGTCAAGGAACTACAGGAGTCCAAGTGAGCTCCATCAACACACCACACATGGCTTGGTACTCATGGCGTTCTGCTTGCATGCATTCCAACCTGCACCAATATAATTAAAGTGTGTGCACTATAGTGTTGCTCTTTGTCTTAGGTAGTGCGGCCCATCCGTGTGCCGACTCATTGCTACGTGGGCCAGGGTGCAGGCCTCTCAAAAGCGAACCATGCACACACCACACATGAGTACTACATGACCAGATTGAGAGAATTGTGCTCCACGAAAATTGCATCACCATCTTTGGAATCCTAGAGTCCTAGATACTTGCATCTAAGCTCAGCTAATGATTCATTTCATAGGAACAAGAGCATACCGACTGGAAATTTGTATGCCTTGGGGCAGCATAGTATTATTGTTTATGACTGTTTGACTAGTATGTTATATCATGTGACTACGTAGTCTCTCGATTTGAAAATATATGGAAGTTTAGATATGAAAAGTACATGAATATATTAATAACAAATAAATTATGGAGTTAGAACATATAATTTATTTAGTAATATCATTTTCATTTCACCAATGACAATAATATAATAGTGCATATTTTCCCAGGATGTTAAGAGTTAATAGTGCATATTTTAATTTAATGGTGAAATGTACTTTTCCTAGGACTCAATTAGTGTCCACCTGCTAAAATATATACCCCATTGGATATATATTAAAACTATTAATTCACATCCTGCTGAACAGTCGAATGCAGAGTTTTTTGCCCTGTTATTATTTTAAAGCTTGGTCATGTGTTGGTTCCACCACTCAACAACACGTAGTGTAGGGCTGGTGAAGGTTGTCCGCGTTCCAAGCAGTCTTGATCATAGTTTTACTACGCTTGGTAACACGAAAGCTAAAAGCTTGAGCTGTTCTTCTTGGATGTGCAAAAGCAAAGAATCAAAGCATGTTAGGGGCTATCAAGTGATCTCACTTCCTTTGGAGTTCGGTCATGGTCATGCATGGAAGCACTTCCCTAGGAGAGAATCCAAGCTAGCTTTTGCCCCCTCAGTTTTTTTCCCAACGACTCCATGATATGTATTTGCTTCCACTTTCACTTGACCCAAGAGAATGGAATGGAAGAGAAGCCATATCATCCTATGGTTTTGAAACCTATATGTGGGCTCCAAGCATCTACTATCACCAGTACCAGTACTAGACTACTAGTACACTGCTAACATAAGAGAGAAACATTTAGATAAAAAGCAAAAGTAAATGCACTAATGTAAAGCCTCAAGGATGAGCACAGCAAGTAAAGGGCGAGGGAAACTGCAACAAAGATGCAAAACACCACTTAAAATAAAAGAAAGGTGAAATGAATTCTAAAGAGGGTGGTCAAGGCTACCCTCGAGGACTACTACTCTGTTGATTTCAGTCTATCTTCATTGATATTCATACATTCTCACCAGTTATTTATCAGCCCTGCTCCCCTTTGCTTTATCCCATTAATCATTTTCATCTCGGTATGTGCGTGGAGGGCTAATTATATGATGATGCCATCTTTCTCTGTGTTCGAAAATATCCTCTCAAGTCCTGCTCTTTGAACGAAAAAGATAAAGTCTAGTGCTCAGCACTTACAGCGTAGCAATCCATTTGTCTTATGTCCTGATTTGAAGTGATACTTTTTTTTTCACTTATCTCCTATCACTATCATGATTTTATCTAGCAATGCAACTATATCTGTCCACATCCTTTGCATTTGGATTAGACAAAAGCGCACTTCTGTTATGGATATATTTACAGGGCCATTTATGTACACATGACAAGGTTGTGTATCGTAGCCTCTTACGGCCCGTTTGGAACAAAAGGGAAAACATAGGAATTTAGAAGGATAGGATTGTTATAGGAAAAATTCTTTCGATGACAAGATTTATTTGATTGGTCCAAGTACATTGATCTCAGAACTGGTTAGGAGTGAGAGCCACTATCCCAGCACAGATCCAGCCAGGTTCTATTGATCATGTCCCCAACCCAGCAGTTGTACGTACCTTGTCTTGGGGTATCTTTCTTTTGCTTTACTATCAAGCCAGACGCAAATGACGATTTTAAAGTTTTCCTCAGGATACATGACATCTCAAATCCTTTGGTTTTCTTTTTCCTTTTCCTATGTTTTAAGTTCTTATATTCCAAATGACAACTTGTCCTTAAGCGAGGAACCACAAGGCCCAAATAGAAATGGTGCATGAATGAATTCCCGAAAGGTTCTGAAGATGCTCCTCCCCCCATCCCCACCCCTAAGGAAAATAAAAGAAAATAAAATCTGATTTATTAAGCGAGCAAATATGTTCCCCATATTTTTATGTGCATCAGTCCTTCAATATATGAAACTGAATCATAAATTATCTCCACTAGAAGGATTTCTCTCTGAAGAACAGAAGTTTCTCGTTTATTAAATTTCCCTAGTGTTGGTTTCTCTGTCACTTTCCATTATATGAAATAGCATTATAAATTTTCTCCAATGTAAGATCTTTTCTCTGAAGAAAAGAAGTTTATCATTTTAAAATTCCGGTATTATTGGTATTTTTTTATCACGTGCACATCATGTTGATTCTTACATCCTTAAGTTGATGAAAGCTTTATGCTCCTTTTTCTCCTTCCATTGTCTCGAATATTCACTCGGTGCTACTGCTACACAGTCACCACATTCATGTTTGTTCCTTCTTATCTCAATCTTAGCTAGTCCATTGTCGTGGAATGCTAGACAGAAACAGATACGGACACCAAGAGAAATGAAATAGATAGCATTAAGTCGATGTGATGTTGGTTGGAATGGATTCTATGGGCTTTTCTCAATTATTGCTAGTAAAAGACAGCAAAGTTAGTGTCGAACAATAGCGATGTGAATTGCCTTTTTTAGTGGCAAGAATCAATAGTAGCATAGCGGAAAATATAGCAAAAGTTCAGAATGATAGCCTCCAACCCACCATTCCTGACACCTCATATAGACCTATACTTGTTCTGTTAGGATCAAATAAATGCTGATTTTAGGTTTATATGCTTACTCTAGAATTGGTCCTGTACATGCAGTATTCCGTCACACGTGTGTGGATAGTACTGGAGCATCAAGTTCCACATTTGCTCAACCGAGTGTGATCTTCTGCATTATTAGGCATAGTTAATTAGAATTTACATTCCTTATCGTAGATACGGCTTGTGGCTTCGGAATCAGGTAGAAAAGAGGGTGATGTGTCGTCCCTGGGACAATGGTATGACAGGAAATCCTGTCACTGAGCAGTTAGACCAATGACCTCAACCTTGTCCAACTAAATCGTATCCATTCTTGCTCTAAAAGTACTTTCGCTGCCCTGGTTAAACACAGATTATTTATAAGGCGGTACATATCCAGTCTGAATTATCCTGGAAGAGTGGAACAATAACCATGGAGTACAATCGAAAATTGTTCTTTTCCTTTGGTCTAAAATTGTTCATTTCTACCTTACAAAAACTGCTGTTGGTTGCATACTCAAATTACAGCTGTGCCTTTTTGTTATTATGTGATATATGTACCCAAAAACCTCACAGGTTCTGAAACCATTAGATGTCTCTAGCAATGACCTGCTCCTTGCCCAATAAAAGTATTACCCAACAGTGCGAATCAGACCTGAAGATGTATAGTCCATTTCATGTTGAAGTTTGTGAAATGTTAGATGCATCAGTTTTGTGGAACTGTGTTCTTATGAGACAATAACTTTTGACTCAAGTTGTACTGATAGAAAAAAAGGGAGTTATAATTATGAATTCTGATATAATTCCTCCTTGCTAAGTTTTATTTGAACTGTCAATGGTTGAACTGTCAATGGTTGAACTCCCAGTCGCAAATCCAGGCGACTGGGACTGCAGGTCGTGCCAGCACCTCAACTTCAGTCGCCGGGACCTATGCCAGCGCTGCGGCGAGCCACGCAGTGCCGCTGACCGTGGCAGCGTCGGTGGCGCTCTTGGTGGTGACTACGCCAACTTTGGCGGCCGTGGCGGGGGTGGTTCCTCCTTTGGTACCGGCTTTGGTGCCGGCTCTGACGTCCGCCCGGGCGACTGGTACTGCACCTGCGGGGCGCACAACTTCGCCAGCCGCTCCAGCTGCTTCAAGTGTGCTGCCTTCAAGGAGGAAGCTGCCGTCAATGGTGGCGCTGGTGGCTTTGATGGTGACATGTCACGCTCAAGGGGCTTCGGCTTCGGCGCTGTCGGTGGCATGGGTGGCGGCATGGGAGCCGGCGCGGCCGGTGGTCGTGCCAGCCGCCCTGGCTGGAAGTCTGGCGACTGGATTTGCACCAGGTGCGTGTTGCTTAAACACTGTCCTGTCCTGTCCTTTATTTGGGTAGCTTCATGTAGTTAAGACTTAACGTTAAACTATGCGTAGACAAGTAGAAAATCATTTTTACTACTCCTTGTGTCTGGATATGCTGCACATAGTACGGACACCGTACAATACTTTGTTTGTAGTTTGGCCTATCCTATCGTTGCTTTGCTTCTAGTAGTATTATATCTTCTGTCCCTGCCACTTCCCCCTGTTTCCGGGTCCCTTTTTTCCTGATAAAAAGAAGATATCAATGCACGAGAAAACAAGTAGCAATAGACAGAAGAAAAAAACTGATCATGCTTGTAATGCAAACAAGTAGGTACTCCCTTTGATTCAAATTAATTGATGCATGCTTAGTACAACTTTGACTGTTCCAGTAGGTGCCACTCACCGACATGACTGTCGTTTAATTAGTAGATATAAGCAAGTAGATGTAGGTCGTCTTTATGTACAAGACCGTAGCTGGCTGTTCCATGCATGTTCTTATATTACATAAGTATTTTGCTTTGTGCTAAAGGTGTTGTATTTCTGCTGGCTCTGTGTAGGTCTGGATGCAACGAGCACAACTTCGCCAGCAGGCAGGAGTGCTTCAGGTGCAACGCACCGAGGGACTCCGGTAGCGCCACGCCATACGAAAATTTCTTGTAAACTATCAGATCCATTCATCCCCCCTTGACTCGGCGTTAGATGCCCCGGTCTCTAACCATGTATCGTGTGCATCGATCTGCAGGCACTGAGGTGTAGGAAGGCCGCGGCGATGAGCAGAAGCAGCAAAGGGTGTCCGTGTCCCGCAGTCGACATCATCATCATAAGAAGAAGAAGAAGAAAGTAGAATGCAAAGAAATCCTCCTCGAGTGCATGCTTACTAGTTTTGTCTCTTCCCGTTTTAGATTTGGTTGTCATTTCCCATTTGGGACCGTCCGTCTGTCCGTCTGATCGATGATGACTAGCTATGTTTACCGTTTTATTATTTCCGTTCCTTTCATCAAGTTTGCAGTTCGAGTTATGTAACCCAAAGACGTATGCTTTGCTTCAGAAGTATTATTGACTAGTAGTACTATTGCGTCTTAAATTCCTGTTAAGCTGAGATTTGATTATGTGTGCATGTGCATTGCAACCCGTCTCGCATGTTATCTTTTCCTCTGGAGAGACAAAATTTTTTAACCTCAACTGGTCATAAAGAAAATGTAACAAAACGGAACGGAACGCATCACGTGTATGCAAGTGTCAGCGCCGCGCTAACGTAATTTGTGCATGCACTACCATAACAAAAACCGCGCTTCAGCACGTGCAGAACACATTCCTCGCGGCGACTCGAAAACCTGCACGCGGCCCAACGGCAAGCTAAAGACATGCCCCGTCGTTCTCAAAAAAAAAAGACATGCCCCGTCGTTCTCAAAAAAAAAAAAAGACATGCCCCGTCTCGCACTGTCACAGTAGTGCATCGGATGCCCTTGTCGTCTTTTACCATGGCCAATGCCATATCCATATGCACCTGCATGCATGTGCCGGCCGGCCAGGTGCGAGAGATGCGGTCAAAAGCATCGCTCGTCCAGGCAAGTTTCCGGCCCTCGCGGCGGGCGGCGTCGGCACCAGGTCCAGCGGATTGGCTACGGCAGCTCCCGGCGAGATTCCCTCCCTCCCTCTCTTCTTCGGTTATCTCGCCTCGCTTTATACATGGCCTCAGCTTTGGCTCGCCGCTTTCCTTCTTTCTTTAGGCCTCTCCTTTGGTTTCCTTGTCTCTTTGTAGTATGCGTGTCTTTTATCGTGGGGAGGAGGAACCAAAGGCGGCCGCCCGGCCCGGGGGTAGCTAAAGCCTTGCTGCTGCTGGTGCAGACGCTGCCTTTGGAGGCACCGTGTTCCGTTGCTTGACCTCCTTTGCAGTTGCGCGCGACGGCGAGTGACCACCACATTGCACGGATTTTCAAGATGATGGCCACACCAAAGTACGTACTAGTAGTAGTGGCTTTTGGAGGAGCGGGGTGGCATCGTGGAGTTCACCTGAATCCCTAACTAAACTCGAACCTACTACTGACGATGTGTTTCCCCCCTTTCGGATGGTTTTACTGCATACTTGCGAGCATTCCTGAACTTATAGGATTCTAAAAAGGGGATACCGTTTCGAAATAAGTGGCTCTCCCTCCGTCTCAAAATAAATGTCTCGACTTCGTACTAACTTTAGTACAAAGTTGTACTAAGGCTGAGACATTTATTTTGGAATGGAGAGAGTACTACTTATAACAAACAGTTTGGAAAACTTGCACGGAATTATGTTCGAATTTGAAGAGAGAAAAAACAATTCTGCCTCCTATCTATTTTTTGAATGTTGGTAGGAGTTCTACCAAATTCATTGATCAGTAAGGAGTAAAAACAGTACAGAAGGGTGCCCAATAAAAAATGAACAAAGCACCTAAGAAAGGGTGCTAAAAGAGGAAAAAACAAGCCAACAAATCAGCCTGGGTCGAAGGGGATCCTTGCTCCTGCCATGTTCCAGATTCTAATTTCCTCCTTAATTCTCCTCAACAGCGTGCTAGTATCCATCCGCTTGTTGTCGAACAGCCGTCTGTTTCGTTCGCACCATATTTCCCAAGAGATTAGGTGCAGAAGAGACAAGGTCCCTTTCTTTTTTGCGATCGGTGCTTTTTGCCAGCAGCTTTGCATCCATCCTCCAACGCTGTGCAGCTCCATCCAGGAGATTGGCCGCAATGATGGCAAGGCAGCCACAGCCGCGATCAAGTCCCAGGCCTTCCTTGCCCACGGGCATTCCACAAGAAGATGGAAGGCAGTTTCCAGATTTCTCTGACACAAAGGACAGAAATAGTTGTTCTCCCATCCGCGCCGCAGCAACACATCGGCCGTCCCGTCAAATTCTGCCTCCTATCTATGATACAAAGGTATGCCCCTGTTTGTTCTGCCTCATATCTATGATACAAAGGTATGCCCCCGTACGTTCAAAGCATATTGTTATACTCCCTTATTTCATAATGTTTAAGTATTTTTGAAAAATCAACCCTGACAAACTTTGACCAAATTTATGGAGAAAAAATATTTACATCTAGAATGTCAAACATGTATCGTTAGATTCATCGTAAGATGTAGTTTCATATTTTTATATATTTGGTAATGTAGATATAAATAGTTTTCTTTATAAACTTACTCAAAGTTTGGCTTTTAAAACAAATGCATTATGTTATGGAACGGAGGGAGTACTTTTTACATAAATCATTCAATACAAATGTCTCATATTCCTAAATAGCGTTGAACCTAGTATAAATTTTTAGCCATGCTCTTTGGGCATTGAAAGATTTTCAAGTGAAACTTGCAAGGTTTTAGTTCTCTCTTCGTGTGAAAACTCATGACCTAGCCTATGGCTAGATCAGGCAATGTTGACATACACATGTTGTTACCTTGTTCAAGATGTTGGTTCAAAGCCTTCTTCGAGGGTGACAGCTCTTAACATCTGGTTGGACCAACCAATATCAGCATGTGAGCGACGATTCCTTCTTGAAGGCGTTGTCTTGGATTGATGTGTACTTTTGTGACGCCCTCAATTTAATCGTACACTAATCATACACGCAAATGTGCACGATCAAGATCAAGGACTCACGGGAAGATATGACAACACAACTTTAGACACAAATAAAATAATACAAGATTTATATACAAGCCAGGGGCCTCGAGGGCTCGAATACATAAGCTCGATCTTAAACGAGTCAGCGGAAACAACAATATCTGCGGATAGACATAAGTTAAACAAGGTGCCATAAGATGGCTAACACAAACAGGCATACAGATCGAAGCGGTGCATGCCTCCTGCCTGGGATCCTCCTAAACTACTCTTGGTCGTCGGCGGCCTGCACGTAGTAGTAGGCACCCTCGGTGTAGTAGGGGTCATCGTCGGTGGCGTCTGGCTCCGGGGCTCCAGCATCTGGTTGCGACATCCGAGAAGAATGGAAAAAGGGGGGAAAGAGGGAGCAAAGCAACCGTGAGTACTCATCCAAAGTACTCGTAAGCAAGGATCTACACTACATATGCATCGGTATCAATGAAATGGGTAGTATCTATGGAGTGAACTGCAGAATGCCAGAATAAGAGGGGGATAGCTAGTCTATCGAAGACTACGCTTCTGGCGGCCTCCATCTTGAAGCATATAGAAGAGAGTAGCAAGTATAGCCTCAACTAACATCATATAGCATAATCCTACCCGACGATCCTCTCCTCGTCACCTTGTGAGAGAGCGATCACCGGGTTGTCTCTGGAACTTACCTGGGCGTGATTGATTAAGTATCTGGTTCTAGTTGTCATGAGGTCGGAATACAACTCCAAGTCTCCTGTTACCGTGGACACGGCTCGTATTCGTCTTCTAGGATTCCATATTTAGATTCTTCTAGGGTTGAATTGTATTTTTATTGATCAATTAGAATTGACTTCTAGAACGTATAATTGTCTAAAAAGGCATTTCTTCGATTTGTTCTCCTCTTCTAAGGTTATAGCTTTCGTGCTAGCTTCATCGATGTTACCCACCAAATAAAGAGCTTGTTCAGGTAGGCCGTCTAATTCTCCGGAAAAATCTCGTGCTGAAGAGCGTGGAGGTTCGTTTCGGTATATTGAAATATAAACATAAAAAAGAAGATAGAGGATAGGCTCATTACTTAAAAAAAAGCTTGCAAATGGAGTCCTGAACTAGCCGCAGCTTGTGAAGTATGGAAGGCGATCAAATTCGAGTTCGCTCGGGCCCCCCTGGAAGGGGGCCTTCTTTGCCTTCCTTTAAATTGAGTATCCGTTTCCCTCCTTTTCCCGCTAGGATCGGAAATCCTTTTCTATATGGGTTGCCCGGGACTCGAACCCGTTAATTATGTCTCTCCTAGAGGTTGGTTATCAACTTCTCATTTTATTCTAGGATTCTACTTTTTTTGTGGGCCAGGCAGTTATAGATGCCCTAACAAAACTTCGACCCAATTTTTCCTTTTTTTTTGATTCCTTAGAATCTTTTTTTTCTTTCTGGCGGTATCAAACAACCACCTAATATCTTATCCGCCTCTTCAGGAAAATGAATATTTTTCTGTTTTAACAAATTCAATATAAAAAAACCAAACTTTTTCTTTTATTTTCTTTTTGAAAAAAATGGATTTCATTGAAGTAATAAAACTATTCCAATTCGAATAATGATAGTATCTTGTACCTGAACCGGTGGCTCACCTTTTCTAAGTAATGGGGAAGAATTTTAATGTAAGAATAAAGAATTGAATTAAAGGGCTTGCTTTGGAACCAGGCCAATTTGGGAGCGGCTTTGTGATAATGGAACCAACCAGCAAAAAGCATTAACACTGCAAAAATCCAAAATAGAATTAGTCCCGCTCATTATGAACCGAAAGGGGCTCGTATTTTGCCAAGAAATCTCTAGCCAACCTTCCCACAAGAGGTTTTTCTTAACACCTCCGATGCGAAAGTAATTGTGCATCATTCGCATACTTGTAGCAGCTTCAAATAGATCAGACATAGTTTGGAAGTTAGACCTTTTTATAGGACTCTCTTTCAATTTCAAAAAAGAGGACGTTTGAAACTTCGAATCTGTTGTCATTCTACTGCAACAGTTGTACTGCAACAGTAGTACAGTGTGAATTTGCCAGTACATTCAATGTACTGACCCTTTGTGGCTGCAACGTCTCATGTTGCAGGACTTCTTACGACGAGTAAGTGATACGTTAGGGTTACGATTTCTACACTCAACTTTGCCGTTGGTGTTGATGGGATACTTCCACTATTTGGATTGAGGTAATAGTATTTACATTATTTTATACATGTGATTTACCTCTGTTATAAATCCTCGAGTACTGTGTGTGTCAGCATACCGATCCAGGGATGACACTTAAGCACAGAGACTTGACCGTCTAAGGTCGGGTCGCTACAAGATGGTATCGGAGCACATGTTGACTGTAGGACGTGACCCCTAGAAACTGGCAAACCCATAGGAAGGATTTTCTCTAAAACTTTCTTTTTCAAAAGATCTTTTACCTCTCTTCTCTTTTGAGCTTATTCAAATATTCACTTTTAGTGAGACCATACCCCTTTTTCCCTTTTGACCACTCGAAGATTCGGCTGACGAGACCACTCCAAGAAGTACAAGATATCGGACAACCACGACTGTCGTGGAATTGTCACGGCAGATGTCCTCAAGCTAGGACTTAGTCGTGGAGCCATCGCCGCTAGGAAGCTTGAAGGGGTTAACGGGACAAGGAACACGAGGGTTTATACTGGTTCGGACCCTTACGGTGAAGGTAAAAGCCTACGTCCAGTTGAGGTGGTATTGATTAGGGTTTCGATGACCAGGGAGCTTAACTGCTATGCCCGGCTCTCGATGAGATCTTTCTTGTCCCTAAACCGCTGCCGGGTCGTCCCTCTATATAGGGAGGCTGATGCCCAGCAGCTCTCAGAGTCCCGGCCGGCTCATAAGAGTGTCCGGCTCGGACTCTCAACTATTCTTGCCTTACACTACAAGTTCTACCATAATGACGGTTGTAACTACGGGCCTTAAGCCATATCCGGGTCTTAAGCCCATCTTTGGCCCACCGTCTTCAAGCTTGTCGCCGGGCTTCTGGTGATGACCATTATGAGTAACCCGGCCCCTTCTGGTGGGTGACTCTAAGGTCTATATCCTCAACATTAGGCCCCAGATTGATTTGAGCCGGCTCATGTCAATCTTCAATTCTTTCGACAGAAAATCTCCGGCTTACAATTGTGTGAAGGCCATAACCCGGCGTGACGTCATCCTCTAGACTCCGGGTAATCCGCCGTGACGTCATCTTCCATTAAGTCCATTTTTTATTCCACCAGATCCGCAACGAATCTTATCTTTACTGCCATCCCGAAAATCGAGGCGTTTTATGGGGAGATAACCACGCCGTGGTCTCCTCGTTTCTCGCGCCCACTTACGAGTCTGGCCTTATAAATAGTCCGGCGCGATGAGCCTTCAGCCACCCGTCTTCCTCCTCGCGCCACTGCTCCTCCGCTCGAGCTCTGTCGCCGTCGCCGCCGCGGGTCTTCTCGTCCTCACCAACTCCGGCCGCTGCATCAACCTGTTGTGTCCAGAGAACGGCAGCGTCCTCCGCGACTCACCAGCACCTGTAAGTCCTTGCTGCCCCGTAGAACAGATCTGCAGTAGGGTTTCTTCTTGTTCTTCCCGTGTTTCTTCACCGTTCTTCGCAGGCCCTCGGTAGATTTGATTTTTTACCACCCCTTTTGATCTTAGACTTGTATAGAACCACTGCGGTAGCTATTTCACTTCCATTCCTAATGCAAATAGATCCCCTTTTTACTGCATAGATGCTTTGTTCGAACCCGCAGACTTCTTCTGCATCTGTTTTTAGGTCTAGGAATTTTCCTTTTCAACCGACCGTTTTGATCCAAATTATTTACTGCGATGTGTGAAACCTGTTTTCACCACACTTAGTAAAAAACTACACCTGTCGAGTCGTGGCGGTTTACGCTTCCGGCTTAAAGAAGCCACGTACTGTAAAAATTTCTGGCTCATTTGCAGCAAGGCTGTAGATAATTGAATGGCTCTCAATACCTCGGGCAGCTTAAATAACCCGACGCACCTAGATATATATCATTAGTCCCCTCCATAAGCCGCCACTTTAACATTGAACTGTAAATTTCCTCCGGCTTATAATTAAACCGGGCATGTTTCCTTTTATCATAGGCTTCCGACCTTCACCATGCCTCCCAAAGCTCCTAAAGCATCCATCACTTGCAATTGGATGAGGTCCAATGTCACCGACGAGACCTTAGCGGATTTTGTAAAGTCGGGTTACCTGCCTAAGAAGGACGTCATGTCCTACCGTGCCCCTGACCCGTCAGAGGAGAGACCACAGCCAAAGAACGGGGAGGTAGTGATTTTTGCAGATCACATGAGCCGGGGCTTCGCACCGCCCGGCTCAAAGTTTTTTAGAGATGTGCTGAACTTCTTTGATCTGCGGCCACAAGACATAGGACCCAATTCTGTGTCCAATATATGCAACTTCCAAGTGTTCTGTGAAGTCTACCTTGGAGAAGAGCCCAGCCTGCTGCTCTTCAGAGAGCTCTTCTATCTGAACCGGCAGAACGAGTGCGCAAACGGGCCAAGTTTGGAACTCGGCGGAATCTCCATTCAGCGACGGAGAGACTGCCTCTTCCCTTACGCCGAACCGCCAAGCCACCCAAAGGACTGGAACCAGACGTGGTTCTACTGCCAAGACACGTCGCCGGCTGACGAGAGCCCGCTGCCCGGCTTTCGCCCCTCGCGTCTGGAACCAACACACCCTTTGTCAGACAAGCTAACTCAAGCGGAGCGCCAACCTCTGCTTCCCACCATTAACAAGATCAAGGCTCTCCTGGGCAATGGTCTCAATGGAATTGACCTGGTCCGAGTCTGGATCTCCTGGCGGGTGATCCCATTGAGCCGCCGCCCCGGCTTAATGTGTGAGTACACGGGCGAAAGGATGACCCCCTGAGACACAGCCACAACGACCTTCCTGAAGACGTTGCTGAGGACATGACCAAAGCTCTTTTGAACGAGAGCCTGGCAGACTGCGGGAGGACCGGCTTAAGCCCCTTCTGCAAGACCAACCCGGCCCCAGCGGTAAGCCGCTGATCTGAACATCTTATTTTCTTCTGTATATAGCTTGCATCCGAACCTTAAGAACTCGACATTGTATTCTTCAGGCAGATGACAAATTCTGGAAGGTCAAATACGACCATGAGGCGGCCAAAAAAGCCAGGAAGGCGAAGAAAGCCGCCAAGAGAGCTGCTCCCCGCAAGAAGGGAAGTAGGCCTACTGCTTCAGAGCTGCTGCAACTAAGCGACAGCTCCGAGTCAGAGGTAACCCCTGAACCTGTAAGCCCTTGTTGTATTCGTTGTTTATTTTTGTCCACCTTATCAATACTGTTCATCAACAGGATGACACCGGAGCAAGTAACCCGGTGGTTGAAGAGGTAATGTCACTTTCCTCCGACTCGGAGCCCTTGCCAAGGCTGAAAGTCCGAAGGGTAACCCGAAAAGTAAGATTTTCACATCCTTTAGCTTATCAAGATCCTCAATTTCTTTTGAAGCAACAGACTCATGAGAGCCGGCGGCACACCCGGGCCAACAAGGACGCTGACCTCTCTTCCGGCTTACCCGACGCATCGAGGAAACGCCGAACCGAGGTTATCTCCAACTTGTACCCTTTTCATCCTTTGGCGGGTGTTATACGTCAACCGCTCAATTCTTCTGGTTCAAACTATCAGGAAACCTCACCCTCCTCTGGTGACTCGATGCAATCAAGCCTGCCGGCCTTCAAGACCGTACCCGGGTAACAATGATCATCTCTTTGTTGTGCTTACCTTTGCTCATACCTTTGTACTAACCTTTTTGTCCTTTTAGTGCCCAGGCAAAGCTCACCAAGAGGGCGAAGAAGAACAAGCCGGTCGAAGAGCCGGACTTGCCTGAACCGGAGGTAGCAGCTCAAGAACCGCCAGCTGCCTCCGCTCCCGAAGCCACCGCTCCAACCGACAAGGCAACTGCAGAGGCTTCTGCTAACCCGGAGACCTCCAGCTCGGCTCAGCCGATCAATGACCCGGACGTGGTAATCACCCGGACGGAGTTTGTTGAGCCGGGGAGACCTACTGCACTGGCCAAGTGCTCCGCCAAGGAGGAGTTGCTACAGCACCGCCGGGTTAATCTGGACCTCACCGACTACGCCAATCTGAACATCGGAGAGATCGTCTCCGGCTATGTCAGCCAAGTGCACAAGAGCCGGGATGTAGAGATCGGCATGGTGAACTAGATTCAGCAGAAGTCTGAGGTACTACTCTTCTTTCTTCTTGCTTACTGCATAGTTATCTTGTTATTCTTACCATACTCTAGCCCCCAAGTCTACGACTTATGATAGAATACGTTGTAGACTTAAGTTCCGGCTTACTCGCTTAAACCGGCAACTTGTAAATAGAAAACGTTCGATATGCATTAGCCCCCAAGTGCCAAGTGTCTTTGCTTGGAAAGTGCTTGGGACTTTAAAATTGCATAATAACTGTTCATCCCATAACCCAGAAATTATGCAGGCTGCTTGCAAGAAGTTTGAAGCTGACATCTCTGATCTGAAGACCCGGCTGAGGACGCAAGAAACTGAGACCCGGAAGGCCAATGCCAAATTTGTGTCCAGTATTGCTGCACAAGAAAAGCTGAAGACGGACTTTGATGCTGAACGGAAAGCTTGGGCCGAAGAGAAGGCTACTCTGGTGAACCGGGCCGAACAGGCGGAGAAGGCTCTGACAGAGAAGACCGCCGAACTCGCCGGCTTAAAACGCCAGGTGTCCCAGATGGTTACCGCAATCTTCGGTAAGTCATTCCACCGGCTTTTCGTCCAGTTTATAATTTTTATGTCTCATAACCCATCATTGCCGGCGGCTTATCTTACTCTGTTACACAGGTCCCAGAAGCGCCAACCTCAACCAAAGCGTGGTGACCAAGTTGAAGGCCGTGTACACCCTGGTGGAGCAACTCTACACCGGGTCACAGCGCGCCTTGGCCGTGGTGGCCCTATCCAATGAGGTGCCGACTCATCTGGTGGAAGTTCTTCGCCGGCTTGCCGTTCTTCCCCAACGTGTCCAAGAGCTGCGGCGGGCCTCTGCAAGAGCCGGAGCTATCGCCGCTCTGAGCCGGGCCAAGGCGTTCCTTCCAGAGTTAGACCCGGCAGACATTGCCCTCGGCTATCCCAGTTTGAAGGAAGACGGCACACCCTTCGACCAAAGGGACTTTGCAGCCTGCGTGAAGATCATGCGCCCGGTGGCCACCCTCATTGGAAACGACACAGATCTGACCAAGTACCAGCCGGGTTACAATGCAGAAAATCATAGGATCCCCACTCCGCGTTATGAAGCTATCAGCTTAGTCCCACCAGCTCGTAAGCACACCTTCGCCCCGGAGATTGACCCGGCCGGGTTAATTGACGAGGAAGCTCAATTTGAAGCTCTGAGCGGCATTGACTGGAAGTCGTCAACTTTCCAGGTCTTGGGAACAGCCGGAGGAGAGGAGAGGGATGAGCCGGAGACTTCAACCCAGCAAGCGTCGTAACTCTGTAGATGGTTTATGTGAAACAATGCTTCACCCTTTTGGACTCAATGAGTCTTGTAATAGAATAGGATCAACACTTTAACTGTGCCGTGCCATCGTGCACGTGTTGAATGCTGAATTCTTATGAAAGTTGCTTCCTTATATGTCTCCGGGTTATAGTTGATCAGTCATGCTCCTTAAGCTTAAATAGTTGTCTTTAACTATCCTGCATAGAAAGACAAATCACAAGTCTCGAGGCGGCTTACCGCACGGAGAATCATAGTCTTATGCATATAACCCGGAATATGATTCACCAAAGACTGGTCCTCAATTATGTCCATGATATAACCGTAACAACACACTTACCAGCCTGCAAGCACACTTCCGGCTTAGATAATCCGGGCAATAAGGTTGGCACCTCAATTCCAGTTTACCAGTCTTAATGACGCCGGTTGTATTCGACTAGCACTATAAATCAAAGTTAAGCCGGCAAAGTGAGACCCGCCGTGCATACTTGAAATAATCAGAAGAACTTGCTATAAATCAGAAAAACGTAGGGGCTTCCGGTTCGAATACGACCAGAGACCTGTCCCAAAGGGGTTATGCTAGGATTCGAATGCGATCATATAGCCCCAGTGGGTGTGGCGATGCCAATCAAGAGGGTACCGACAGCCATGTTCTCTTTGGTTCGAATACGACCCATGTTTGAACAGGAAGCCCCCAAATGACTTTAAGAATTGTTTAACGACGCTGATTCGAATACGATCCACGTCGGTTCCCAAAGGGGGTTGAACTATGATTCAGATATGATCAAAGAAAACTCCTCAATGAGCTCGGCACCTTGCCAATCAAATGGGTATCGACAGCTATGTTCTCTTTGGTTCGAATACGACCTATGTTTGAACAGGAAGCCCTCAAGTGACCTTATTGCCTATGGCTAGATTCGAATACGATCATAAGCCGGATCCTCCTTCAAGTTATCATGTGATCTTGCCATGGAAACAACACATTCACATTTGTAGGAGAAAAAAGGACAGAGGTCCTGCTTTATTGCTTATCATAATATATACACGGCTTAGAGAAATATGTACATTATGAGAGCCGGTGGCTCAAGTGTAGTAAGGTCGAAGCTGAGCTATATTCCACGGCCGACGGGTCTCTTCCTCCGACTTACGTGAATCTTTGTGCTCCCGAATGTCAATGAGGTAATATGACCTGTTGTGCAAATTCTTGCTGACCACAAAAGGCCCTTCCCAAGGCGGGGATAGCTTGTGCGCATATGTTTGATCTTGGATGAGCCGGAGCACGAGATCGCCTTCCTGGAAGACCCGGGATTTAACCCGGCGACTATGATAACGGCGCAGGTCTTGTTGGTAAATCGCTGAGCGAGCTGCTGCCACATCACGCTGTTCGTCCAACAAGTCAAGAGCATCTTGGCGCGCCTGTTCATTATCCGCCTCAACATAAGCCGCCACTCGAGGCGAGTCATGACGGATGTCACTGGGGAGGACTGCTTCTGCCCCATAAACCATGAAGAAAGGCGTGAAACCTGTAGACCTGTTAGGAGTAGTGTTGATGCTCCATAACACGGAGGGCAACTCCTCCACCCAACAACCCGGCGTCCGTTGCAAAGGGACCAAAAGCCGGGGCTTGATGCCCTTCAGAATCTCCTGATTAGCCCTCTCAGCTTGACCATTGGATTGAGGATGAGCCACTGATGAAACATCAAGTCGGATATGCTCTCGTTGAAAAAAAATCCTCCATGGCGCCTTTGGATAGATTGGTACCATTGTCAGTTATAATGCTGTGCGGAAAGCCAAAGCGAAAAATCACCTTTTTCATAAATTGAACCGTCGTGGCTGCATCACACTTGCTAACTGGCTCCGCTTCAACCCACTTGGTAAATTTGTCAACTGCCACCAAGAGGTGGGTCTTCTTATCCTTGGACCTTTTAAAAGGCCCAACCATATCAAGCCCCCAGACCGCAAAGGGCCAAGTAATTGGGATCATCCTTAGCTCCTGAGCCGGCACATGAGCCCGTCGCGAGAACCTTTGGCAACCATCACATTTACTGACCAAGTCCTCCGCATCAGCATGGTCCGTCAGCCAATAAAAACCATGACGAAAAGCCTTTGCCATAAGAGACTTTGAGCCAGCGTGATGGCCACAATCCCCTTTATGAATCTCACGCAAGATCTCTTGACCTTCCTCAGGGGAGACACAACGCTGGAACGCTCCCGTAACACTGCGGCGATGCAACTCACCATTGATAACAATCATTGACTTAGACCGCCGGGTTATTTGTTTGGCCAAAGTTTCATCCTCAGGCAAATCTCCCCGGGTCATGTAAGCCAGATAGGGCATTGTCCAGTCCGGTATGATGTGGAGAGCCGCCACCAGTCGTGCCTCCGGGTCAGGGACAGCCAAGTCTTCCTCTGTAGGCAACTTAACAGAAGGGTTATGCAGGACGTCCAGGAAAATATTAGGCGGCACCGGTTTTCGCTGAGAGCCCAGCCGGCTTAAAGCATCAGCCGCCTCGTTCTTCCTGCGATCGATGTGCTCTACTTGGTAACCCTGAAAGTGCCCAGCAATGGCATCAACTTCGCGGCGATAAGCCGCCATGAGAGGGTCCTTGGAGTCCCACTTTCCTGATACTTGTTGAGCCACCAAGTCTGAGTCGCCGAAGCACCTTACCCGGCTCAAGCTCATCTCCTTAGCCATCCGAAGACCGTGGAGCAAGGCCTCGTACTCAGCCGCGTTGTTGGTAGAAGGAAACATCAATTGTAGCACATAATGGAACTTATCACCCTTAGGGGAAGCCAATACGACTCCAGCCCCCGAGCCCTCCAACTGCCTGGACCCATCAAAGTGAATAGTCCAATATGTGTTATCCGGCTTTTGTTCGCGCATTTGTAGCTCTGTCCAATCATTGATGAAATCCACCAAAGCCTGAGATTTAACAGCAGTGCGTGGCACATACTTCAGACCATGAGGCCCGAGCTCTATAGCCCACTTAGCCACACTCCCTGTGGCCTCCCTGTTTTGAATGATATCTCCAAGGGGGGCAAAACTGACCACAGTAATGGGGTGACCCTGGAAATAATGCTTAAGCTTCCGGCTTGCCATGAACACACCATAAACAAGTTTCTGCCAATGCGGATACCGCTGCTTGGACTCGATGAGTATTTCGCTGACATAATAAACCGGCCTCTGAACCGGATGCTCCTTACCCTCTTCCTTGCGCTCCACCACCACGGCCACACTGACGGCTCGGGTGTTAGCAGCCACATACAGCAATAAAGGCTCCTTGTCAACCGGAGCAGCAAGGACCGGGGGCTCGGCCAGCTGTCTCTTCAAATCCTCAAAAGCAGTATTAGCTGCATCATTCCAGACAAAGTCATCAGTTTTCTTCATCAACTAATATAATGGCATGGCCTTCTCACCCAAACGGCTTATGAACCGGCTTAAAGCAGCGATACGACCCGCCAAGCGCTGGACGTCGTTTATACACGCCGGCTTAGCCAGGGAGGTGATGGCCTTGATCTTCTCCGGGTTAGCTTCAATGCCTTTGTTAGAAACCAAGAAACCCAAGAGCTTGCCTGCAGGAACACCAAAAACACATTTGGCCGGGTTAAGCATCATCTTGTAGACCCGGAGATTATCAAAGGTTTCCCTCAGATGATCTATCAAGGTTTCCTCCTTCCTGGATTTAACCACAATATCATCCACATAAGCATGAACATTGCGCCCAATCTGGTTATGAAGACAGTTCTGCACGCAACGTTGATAAGTCGCCTGTGCACTCATGAGTCCAAAGGGCATAGACACATAGCAGAAGGCTCCAAAGGGAGTGATGAACGCCGTCTTCTCCTGGTCCTTAACTGCCATTTTAATCTGATGATATCCAGAATAAGCATCCAAGAAACTTAGGCGCTCACAACCCGCCGTAGCATCAATAATTTGATCAATACGGGGAAGGGCAAAAGGATCAGCCGGACATGCCTTGTTCAAGTCCGTGTAGTCCACACACATCCGCCAGGTGCCGTTCTTCTTGAGTACGAGCACCGGGTTAGCTAACCATTCTGGGTGAAAGACTTCAACGATAAACCCGGCCGCCAAGAGCCGGGCCACCTCTTCACCAATAGCTTTCCGCCTCTCTTCATTAAACCGCCGGAGGAACTGCCTGACCGGCTTAAATTTTGGATCAACATTGAGAGTGTGCTTCAGCGAGTTCTCTAGGTACACCTGGCATGTCAGATGGCTTCCATGCAAAAATGTCCTTATTCTCACGGATGAACTCGATGAGCGCGCTTTCCTATTTTGGATCCAGATTGGCACTGATGCTAAACTGCTGAGATCAATCTCCTGGAACAAAATCAACAAGTTTAGTCTCATCAGCCGACTTAAATTTCATTGCCGGCTCATGCTCCGTAGTCGGCTTTTTCAGAGAGGTCATATCTGTTGGGTCAACGTTGTCTTTCTAAAACTTCAACTCTTCTGTTGCACAAACAGATTCTGCGTAAGCTGCATCGCCTTCCTCACACTCCAGGGCCACCTTCCGGCTGTCGTGAACCGTAATGGTCCCATTATGACCCGGCATCTTGAGCTGTAAATACACGTAACACGGCCGTGCCATGAACTTGGCGTAAGCCGGCCGCCCAAATATGGCATGGTACGGACTTCTTATCTTGACCACCTCAAAGGTCAATTTTTCCACCCTGTAGTTGTGCTCATCTCCAAAGGCCACTTCCAACTCGATCTTGCCGACTGGATAAGCCGACTTACCAGGTACCACACCATGGAAAATAGTGTTTGACTGGCTGAGGTTCTTATCAATCAACCCCATACGACGGAACGTCTCATAATAGAGGATGTTGATGCTGCTGCCTCGATCCATGAGCACCTTAGTGAACTTATATCCTCCCACCTGAGGAGCCACCACCAAGGCCAAGTGACCCGGATTATCCACCCGGGGAGGGTGATCCTCCCTACTCCACACTATAGGCTGCTCAGACCACCGCAAGTAGCGTGGAACTGCCGGCTCAACAGCATTCACAGCCCTCTTATGAAGCTTCTGATCTCGCTTACACAGACTGGTGGTAAACACATGATACTGTCCACCGCTAAGCTGCTTTGGGTTGGTCTGATAACCCCCCTGCTGCTGTTGATGACCCTGGCCAGACTGCTGATTAAAGCCCCCTTGACCGTTTTGAGGATTAGAATTCGAGCCGCCGCCCGGGCCATGAAAGCCGCCGGCGCCTGAGCCACCGCCCGGGCCGTTGTTGCCATTAAAGGCGTTGGAATTCTTAAAGGCCTTCATGATTGCACAATCCTTCCATAGATGAGTAGCTGGCTTCTCTCTAGAGCCATGCCTTGGACAAGGCTCATTCAATAGCTGCTCCAGCGTCGGGCCTGACCCGCCGGCTCAGGGAGGGGGCCTCCCCTTGCGTCGCTGGTTATTACCCTGTGAGCTGGCGTTGGCTACGAACTCTAGGCTGCCATCGGCCTTTCGCTTGCCACCTCCTTGGTTCCCCGGGTTATGCTGAGGACCCTTGCCATTGCCGTTCTTCTTTCCCTTCCCTGTCCTTTCATCATCTGAAGCGGGGTCCTTGGTACCATCAGAATCGGCGTATTTGACGAGAGCCGCCATCAGTGTACCCATATCATTGCAGTCGCGCTTAAGCCGCCCGAGTTTCATCTTCAAGGGCACGAAACGACAATTCTGTTCCAACATTAAGACTGCAGAGCCGGCATCCATCTTATCAGAGGAATGTATTATCTCCTTAACCCGGCGAACCCAATGTGTCGTAGACTCACCCTCTTGCTGCTTACAGTTAGTCAAATCCACAATTGACATAGACTGCCTACAGGTATCCTTGAAGTTTTGGATGAACCGGGCTTTCAGCTCAGCCCAAGACCCGATGGAATTCGGTGGTAGCCCTTTCAACCAAGTGCGGGCAGTCCCATCTAACATCATGGTGAAGTACTTGGCCATTGCCGCTTCACTGACCTCCAGCAGTTCCATGGCCATCTCGTAACTTTCGATCCAGGCTGCAGGTTGTAAGTTAGCCGTGTAATTAGGCACCTTCCTAGGGCCTTTGAAGTCCTTTGGTAGACGTTCTTGCGGAGAGCTGGCACTAAACAAGGGACACCTCCGGTCCTGGTAGGGATACCCACGTCGACGGAAGTCGTCGGATAAGCCGGGGGAGTCTGGTAAGCCGTCAACTGAGGCACCTGCTCCGCCTCTTGCCGCGCTCTGTCTTGGTCTGCTGCGTGAAAGGCTCCGTTATGAGCCGGGCCATGGCCAAGGGGCGGGTCATGGCGTCGGACGTTACTTGAGCCGGTCGCTGAGACCATGTGTCTGCTGTAACTCGGGCTCCGGCCTGGACGAGGGGTCGAGTGGATCCTGTCCCGGCTGTAGGAGTACGCCTCTTGCTGCGCCAGTGCTGTCTGAAGGAGTTCCCTGACCCGGCGGGTTTCAACAGCCGTCGGAGAGTCGCCATCAGTTGGGAGTGCCGCCAGCCGCGCTGCAGCGGCTACCATGTTCTCCAGCGGGTTAGCATAATGACCCGGTGGTATTGGCACATACTGAGGCGGGGCAGGGCTCACCCGGGGAGGCCCCATTACTTGTGGCTGAACAGGGTTCCCAGACCCGGGCACTATGATCCCTGGCGGGTTACTAGACCCTGCACCTGGCGTGCTGAAGAGGTTTCGGGGATCGTAAACCGGAGGGAGTCGAGATTGGGCCTTTTGATGCCTCCTTCTCATGACCTCATTGGACGCGTTCTGATCCATCGTGAGCCGGAAGGACTGCGCCTGGATCAACTGAGTTTGGGCGTCGAGAGCCGCCCTCTCCGCAGCCATCCTGATCCCTTCCGCTGCCAGATCCTCCTTAGCTTTCACTAGATCTAACTTTAACTGCGCCACCTCCACATCATGCTGAGCTTGATCCGCCGGGTCAACCGCGGCGGTCAACAGGGCCGTCATCTTGTCCGTCAGATCCATCAGCACCTGAGCCGGCGAGGGCACCGGGTTTCCTGCTCCAGCAGCAGGGTTCTGAACAGGCTGCGCACCGGCCATGAAGATTCCAACCCGGCTTGGCGGCTCAAACGGGTCCGGAATACTGTCACCATCGGAACAACCCATGAGCCTGCCATCTTGAAGCTGATACAACGAGTTTCATTCATCGGTGGACGACTCGCCGTCAGAGCCGGCGGCCGTCTCATCACCAGATCCAGATCTATCAGAGAGCCCTCCATGGATACATCCCACAAAAGCATGCTTTAAGGCAGGCAGGGCCCGGGCGGGTCGTGCACGCTGAGCCGTCTTGATGAGATCGGCGCAGAGATCCGGCTCAGGGCCCGGCTCACCAATCTTGCCAATGAAAACATGAATTCCGCCGAAGGGGACCCGGTACCCGTACTCAATTGAGCCGGCGTCGGGGCCCCAGTTTGCATCGTCGATGTAGAGCTTGCCGCGACGACTCTTGGTCATCCGGCCCACAGCGTATCCCTTGAGCCCTTCGAAGCTGCCCTTCAAGAACTCAAATCCACCGTGGGCTGGCCCCACGGTGGGCGCCAACTATCGTGGAATTGTCACGGCAGATGTCCTCAAGCTAGGACTTAGTCGTGGAGCCATCGCCGCTAGGAAGCTTGAAGGGGTTAACGGGACAAGGAACACGAGGGTTTATACTGGTTCGGCCCCTTACGGTGAAGGTAAAAGCCTACGTCCGGTTGAGGTGGTATTGATTAGGGTTTCGATGACCAGGGAGCTTAACTGTTATGCCCGGCTCTCGATGAGATCTTTCTTGTCCCTAAACCGCTGCCGGGTCGTCCCTTTATATAGGGAGGCTGACGCCCAGTAGCTCTCAGAGTCCCGGCCGGCTCATAAGAGTGTCCGGCTCGGACTCTCAACTATTCTTGCCTTACACTACAAGTTCTACCATAATGACGGTTGTAACTACGGGCCTTAAGCCATATCCGGGTCTTAAGCCCATCTTTGGCCCACCGTCTTCAAGCTTGTCGCCGGGCTTCTGGCGATGACCATTATGAGTAACCCGACCCCTTCTGGCGGGTGACTCTAAGGTCTATATCCTCAACAACGACCATTACGGAATGAAGGAGATTTTACCGTGCATCTGAATAATGGAAACTACAACAGTTGAAGACTCCGAAGACTAGGAGAATTTGAAGGCTCTGAAGAATTCCCAGATTTTTTATGACCTAGTAAGGCTACCCTTATGGAACTTGGCAGACTATGGAAGTTGTCAATACCCGAGATCAAGGTGTATCGGAGAAAGACCGGAGCATGGAGAGTTAAAAAAACTCAAAGTTCTGTCAAGGAAAACCCTAAGGCAGGAGATATCAACTATGGAGAGATAGCTCATGGAAATGACAAGAGCAGAAACACGGCTATCCATGATGTTATCGCCTGCTTATGCTATTGTCACCGTGCTGAGTTAAGCATGCATATGCATGGAAGGATTGGATGGTAGAAGGCTGATGGAGCACCTATCAGCAAGATGAAGTTTTAACCTTAGCCGGTGTATCACCAGGATCTGGAGTGTTACATCAAGAAGTTAAGATGGAGCTACAAGAAGCCGTATTTGAAAGGAAGCATTTCATGAAGAACTCAGGACCTAGAAGCTGAAAGTAGCCAAGCTGGAGGAGCAAAATTTCGAGATACCGGAGATTCGTCAGGAACCGAAGGACAGTAGGACCATGGTTCATGCCAAGGATGTTGAAACCCGGAAGTTTGGAACGCAACTCCAAAATATTGAAGGACGTCACGAGAGAATTCTCGTCAACAGAGATGATATGGCAAAAGAGCTTGAGAAGGACAAGCACGATCGGAAGAAGCCATCGGAGACATGAACAAGAATCGAAGAGTTTGGCGACTTTGAAGATTTATTGACCTTTAGAAGACCAAACCCCTGTTATACACTTATGTTAGATGCGACGTTTGTGAGCTGTCATTTGTTTGATGTTTTTCCGACAGCCACAAAATAAAACCTGTCTTTTCAAAACTATTGTTTGTATTGTGTGTATCTCTCTCTATCTCTCTTATCCCACCCCAAACCCATGGACCCAATAGAGGACAAATAGAGATGAGCTTATATTTTGTGGACCGATGAGTCAATTGGAGACGGACCAATGGATTCAGAACATGGAGGATCACATGAAGAATAACCCTATAGCCGGAAAAGATATGGCCCAGCATGCTCTTCAGTGTTTTGAAAGAGGTGCTGCTACTTGGTGGAGGATGTACCAAACCATCAACGGATGGAAAGGAGTAACCACTTGGAAAGAATTTAAGTTGACTTTGCCAAAGTCTTGGCTTGTGTCCCAGAAATTGAGGCCTTATGGAAAGGATATGAAGAAACCTTGTGCATACAAGCTTTGTGGAGAAATAGGACACAACCATAAATAAAACAAGGACGAATACCCTCATAAGCGGAGGATTGCCAAAGGAGTGAGCCGAGGATCTCAGGGAACTTCGGTTGGAGATTGTTCCCAAGGGTTTTGTTGCAGCAATGGAAGTTCAGTCTACATTGTTGGGAAAGATCCGTGAAGCTCAGAAGAATGACAAAGAGATTGCTGAGGTAAAAGAGAGGATGAGCAAAGGAAAGGCCAAAGGTTTTCGTAAGGATGAGCACGACACCTTATGGTTCGAGGACCGTGTATATGTGCCCAATAATGCAATGATCAGGAAGTTAATACTTCAGGAGGCTCATGACTCACCATACTCGATTCGCCCTGGAAACACCAAGATGTATTTGGATTTGAAGGAGCGTTTCTGGTGGACTGTATGAAGAAGGATATTGCGGAGTATGTAGTCATAGGTTATGTATGCCAGAGAGTAAAGGCAGAGTATCAGAAGCCAGCCGGATTACTACAGCCTATGCCGATACCCGAATGGAAGTAGGATAAGCTTGGTATGGATTCCATTACCGGATTTCCCAGAACCCGATCGGGATATGATTCTATCTGGGTAGTAGTTGATTCGCTTGACCAAAGTGGCTCACTTTATCCCAGTGAAAACCACCTATACAAGTGCGAAGTTGGCCAAGATATATATGACCAGGACCGTATGTCTGCATGGAGTTCCGAGGACCATCGTATCAGATAGAGGAACACAGTTTACCTCAAAGTTTTGGAATTAGCTGCACCAGGCTTTGGGTACTAGGCTAGAGTTCAGTATAGCCTTCCATCCGCAGACAGATGGATAGACCGAGAGAGTCAATCAGATTCTGGAGGACATGTTGAGAGCGTGTGCGCTAGATTATGGATCTAGTAGGGATGATAATCTACCTTACGCAGAGTTCTCATACAACAACAGTTACCAAGCCAGTTTGAAGATGGCCCCTTTTGAAGCTTTGTATGGGAGAAGGAGCCAGACACCGTTGATGTGGGATGAAGTTGGAGACGGTCAGTTGTTTGGACCAAATGTGATCAAGGAGTCAGAAGAGAATGTTAAGTTGATTCGAGATAGACTGAAGGTAGCTCAGTCCAGGCAGAAGAGTTATGCAGACTGAAAAACGCAAGGAGGTAGTCTATGAAATTGGAGACAGAGCATATCTTCGTGTGTCCCCTCTGCGAGGAGTTAAACGATTTGGAGTTAAGGGAAAGTTAGCCCCGAGATTTGTAATACCATACCGAGTTTTGGAGCGTATGGGAGAAGTGGCCAACAAGTTGGAGTCACCCGAAGGACTGTCAGGAGTTCATGATGTGTTTCACGTTTCCCAGTTGAAGAAGTGCCATGCATAGATGGCCAATATTCCCCTATAAGGACGCTTGACCCTGGAAAGGATAATGATGTTCCACGAAGTGGAGTATGGACTTCATAAGTATAAGTTTTTATCTCGGTAGGTGGGATATCCCACGAGGATGAAGAGATGAATTACTATTGGATATAAAGGAGGTATGATGTTGGAAATATGGATCAATGGAAATTCCATGATGAGTCTGAGTAATCATGTCCTAGTTTGGTTCCAATAGAAGGAAGGAAGACAGTACAATTGGATGGATTTAAGAATACTAGGAAGTCGGAAGTTGGAATAATGATCAGTTGCGCGAGGATAAGTTCAAGGACTACAAGTGATGAGATGGTCCATAACCCACAGGCCCCAGGACCTGCCAAGAAGCAAGCACATTCTTGCTGAAGGAAAAACCCTGGAAGAAGTTACGATTTTATCGACAGACGATCTTATAGGAGTTACGCAAAACCTGAGGGTTGGGATGGAACGATAGATGTTTGTTTGGCTTGCAGAATCCATGGATTTATCCGAACTTGGTTTGTCGACAAGAGAAATTCTGCAATGCTTGTGAGGATGACCGAGTGTTAGAATACGAGATTCGCTAAACCATATACAAGGTAATGATTTGGGTGCGGGATGGATTGATCACCATACCGACTTACTCTTATTGTTCGCCTTGCTATATGGGATGGTAAATCTGAGTGACTTACCTATAGTAGAGAGACGATGATATTAAACCTTGTTTAAACCTTAGAATGCTATAAGTATTTTTCCCTTGTACAAGGCAGCTGTGCCAATCGTAGGATATACGATGAGGTTCAGCGAGACCCATTTTCCTGCAGGAGAAACCATAAATTGTTGACCACCATGAGATGTCGATAGTTGTTTAGTATGGGTGTCAGACTCGTCATCTCAGAAGACCCAGTCTTGGAATAACCTTACCAAGAAGAAAGGATACAGAAGAATTGAGGAAAAGGTTATGCCGCTACCAGAAGGGCCAGAGAAGGAATTTTCCCGAGAATCTGAGAAGACCGACCCCGTCAACAAAAAGGATGGAGTATATAAGTTTTGATAGAACTGTAACCATGTTTCTAAGGGTGGTAGCACCCCAGACCCCCCTGTGATGATCGATGGATTTTGAGAAGACCCCAAACCTAACCTATTCCTTGCTAGCCTCTCCGAATCTCGAGGACGAGATTCATTTTAAGGGTGGTAGGTTTGTAACATCCCAAAATTCTAAATTTTGAAATGTTATAATAAACAGATAGATTGGATTGATTGTTTGATTGATTGACTGAAAGTGAGTGAATTCAAAATCTTTTGAAAGTTAAATGAGAGGGAATAAAAGGACTTTCCCAAACTTTCATTTTTCTTTTATGATCTCCATGAATTCAAATTCTTTTCATCATAAAACCCTGGAGAGAAGATGACATGACTTCTTCCATTTATTTAAATGAAAAGGGGTGTTGAAAATATTTGAATACCATTTGAAAATATTTCCAATTCAGAAACTTCAAGCAACTCAATGATTTTCATGAGAAAAGATAAAATGACTTCTTCAAAACATATGAAATATGAGTTGGAAGTTTAAAAGGATCTAATTTAAAGTCCTTTTGGAAATTATTTTCAATTTGGAGTATTTGGGTTTTATTAAAATTATTTTTCTCCAAAATAAAAATATATGGAAAATAGGGTAACATGATTCCCTACAATAGAAAATTGGAGAAAATTAATTTGAAATCATTTTGGTATTTTTAAAATGATTTTATGAGGTTTTATTGCAGCAGTAGCACTCTTTGCTTTATTTTAATTTTTGTATATTTTATTTGACGCTAGAATAATGTTCATGTTGTAGAAAATATTTTTCTGAAAATTTTGATATATAATATGCCTATATAAATAATTTATTTTATTTTTTCTTTATTTGGTTTTCCTTCTGTTTCTATTTAAAAACAAATAACAAAAACTGTACATGTGGCCCATCACTAACTGCCGCCCAGGTGCACATCATAGTACTAGCGGGCGCCCCATCTTTTTTTTTCTTTTCCTATATGGGTCAGGCCCAGCCAGCGTTTTCATTCTTTTTCTTCGGCCGAATTTTGTTTTAAAAAAATGCAGCTGCGCGGCCGGTCGAACCGCCTTACGCGTTTAGGCCCATGCGACGCGCCTTCTCTATTTCGTTTTCTTTCATCTACGTACATATATGTTTAGTCCCACATTGCCTAGCCTTTGACCCCTAAACCTCTTTTCCATCTATAAATATAGACCCATAGAGCCTCCAAAAATCATCCGATTCGGGTTAAATCAATATTTTGGTTTGACTAGACTCCTTAAAAAAATATTTTTTCCTCTCCCACGCGACTTTTGGGAATTGTCTCCTCTTTCCGAAGTCATCTTTTCTCTGCCTTATAAAGGTATCTTTCTTTTTTTTTCTTTTTATACTCCCGTAGTTTATTATTTCTAGACTAATACGATAAAATAATTAGATTATCAATTAGTCTACGTATTTATACATTAGACCTTAGTCGTAGCTATTTTTTTCTCTCCGTAAAACAGCTTGGGCCTGATTTTTCGAATAGCCATAACTTTTCACTCGTTTATCCAAATTAGATGAAACCAGCGCTTATAGCTTCGTCTTGTTTTCACCTATCCAGTGAACCTGTCACATCAACTTTTTGAAATTTTCAAATTTCGAAATTTGTTCAGATTCATATTCAAACTTCGTTTGATCGTAACTTGAGTTTCGTAGCTCCGTTGGAGTTGATTCTTTTTGCAAACCGAAGCTCTTGACTTAAACTTTCTGATAAGGCTAAATTCACATAATTTTGGTACTTTTAGAAATTGTTTTATGTTGCAAGAGTTATTTTCTTGGTTTGATGTTTTCCGAAGTGTCTTCTTTGTTCTTTCCGATCTTTTGAGTGATTGCTTATGTGTGGTTACTATTGCTTGCTTACGATAGATTGACCGGAGTGTGACGAGTAGAACTATCAAGAGTTTTGAGTGCGAATCATCTTCATCAACATTGCAGGCAAGTTCACACTTTGATCATATCCCTTTTACTACCCAGTTTTTATGCATTAGTTTCACCCTCAAACATTACATGAGTAGGATTGATAACATGTGGGTATTGAAAAGTAGTTGATGAGGTAGGAACCTATTGCCCTACATTCAAACCTTGGGAGTTACTATTACTTTATGCTTATATTGCCATGCTATGCTCGTAGACGTGGATTGGGTTTGAGTGTATTCATGACAGATGTGAGTATTGTTAATTAATGGTTCAACTTAAGGTGGCAACTTTAATACACATCTGGGTGGATTGAGGCACCTGGGGAATTCCAGTGATTGCCTGTATTTTTGGAAATCCTGGGGTACCGTGTGATTCTCCTATGGACTGCCACCCAGGCTCAAAGGATCATAAGATTATTCATGCTAGAAACTTCCGTGTGGAGCCACAAGCTATTATGGGCTCTAGCATAGTTGATTAAGTTGTGTGAACTGTTACAGTGGTAGACTAGCAGATGTAGGGGATGTAGGTGTACCGGTCTACCCATCGTAAGGTGCTAACGCTTCTGAAAGACTGTGTCTCGGTCATCCGTTTCTCAAACATTTTGTAGTGCGAGAAATCCAATGGAGGAGATCGAGTCTTGTGGGGAAAAGTGCACAAACCTCTGCAGAGTGTACAAACTAATCATGGTTAGCCGTGTCCCCGGTTATGGACATCTTGAGTATCTGGTTCTTGGATTATCATATTGATCTCATCACGTTACTTAAATAATTTGTTGGGTTGTTAACTTTTTAATTGGGATTGAGAGGGGGTTTACCTTCTCAGTGTTTTCAACAAACTTTGTATTTAAATAAAATATATTCCTTTGCAGTAGGGAAAAATTGGCTTTTCGCAAAAACATTATAACCATAGAGCTTTTCCACCAGCCATATATGCATGTAGTGATAGCCATTATTCATCATTGCTCTACAGTGTGAATTTGCCAGTACATTCAATGTACTGACCCTTTGTGGCTGCAACGTCTCATGTTGCAGGACTTCTTACGACGAGTAAGTGATACGTTAGGGTTACGATTTCTACACTCAACTTTGCCGTTGGTGTTGATGGGATACTTCCGCTATTTGGATTGAGGTAATAGTATTTACATTATTTTATACATGTGATTTACCTCTGTTATAAATCCTCGAGTACTGTGTGTGTCAGCATACCGATCCGGGGATGACACTTAAGCACAGAGACTTGACCGTCTGAGGTCGGGTCGCTACACAACTAGGGCTGTCTATATCTTCCATGCTAGGTGGGTTATTCTCACGAGGAGTGGACTCCGCTCCTCACTCACGAGAAAATGGCCGGTAACCGGGATGCCCAGTCCCATGCTCAAACCAAATCAAAATAATTGTAAACAAAACTCCCCCAGGACTATTGTTAGTTGGAGGCACCCGTTGTTTCGCGCAAGCCATGGATTGATGCTTGTTGGTGGTGGGGGAGTATAAACTTTACCATTCTATTTGGGAACCGTCTATAATGTGTGTGGCATGGAAGATATCGAGATCTCTCGGTTGTTATGTTGACAATGAAAGTATGCCACTCAAAATATTATTTATCTCTATTTCAAAAATCGAACTCTGGCACCTCTACAAATCCCTGCTTCCCTCTGCGAAGGGCCTATCTATTTACTTTTATGTTGAGTCATCATCCTCTTATTAAAAAGCACCAGTTGGAGAGCACTGCTGTCATTTGCATACATTACTATTAGTTTACATTGAGTATGACTGGATCTCTTTTACCATGAATTACAATGTCTAGTCAGTCCTTGATCTTCCGAGGTGCTCTGCATTTTATGTTTTGTGGTCTCAGAAAGGGCTAGCGAGATACCATCTTGTTATATCATATTATGATTGTTTTGAGAAAGTGTTGTCATCCGAGATTTATTATTGTTGCTCGCTAGTTGATTAGGCCATTGATATGAGTAAACATGAGACCTAATGTTATTGTGAATATGGTTAGTTCATAATCTTTGCTGAAAACTTGAATGCTGGCTTTACATATTTCAACAACAAGAGCAAACAGAGTTTGTAAAAGTACTTCTTTATCACTTTCAGTTTGTCAACTGAATTGCTTGAGGACAAGCAGGTTTAAGCTTGGGGGAGTTGATACGTCTCCAACGTATCTACTTTTCCAAACACATTTGCCCATGTTTTGGACCCTAACTTGCATGATTTGAATGGAACTAACCCGGACTGACGCTGTTTTCAGCAGAACTGTCATGGTGTTATTTTTGTGCAGAAATAAAAGTTCTCGGAATGACCTGAAACTTCACAGAGAATATTTTTGGAATTTATAAAAAATACTGGCGAAAGAATCAACACCAGGGGGCCCACACCCTATCCACGAGGGTGGAGGGCGCGCCCACCCCCCTGGGGCGCGCCCCCCGCCTCGTGGGCCCCCTGAGGCTCCACCGGCGTCAACTCCAACTCTATATATTCACGTTTGGGGAGAAAAAAACCAGAGAGAAGGATTCATCACGTTTTACGATACGGAGCCGCCGCCAAGCCCTAATCTCTCTCGGGAGGGCTGATCTGGAGTCCGTTCGGGGCTCCGGAGAGGGGAATCTGTCGATGTCGTCATCATCAACCTTCCTCCATCACCAATTTCATGATGCTCACTGCTCTGCGTGAGTAATTCCATCGTAGGCTTGCTGGACGGTGATGGGTTGGATGAGATTTATCATGTAATCGAGTTGGTTTTGTTAGGGTTTGATCCCTAGTATCCATTATGTTCTGAGATTGATGTTGCTATGACTTTGCTATGCTTAATGCTTGTTACTAGGGCCCGAGTGCCATGATTTCAGATCTGAACCTATTATGTTTTCATGAATATATGTGAGTTCTTGATCCTATCTTGCAAGTCATTAGTCACCTACTATGTGTTATGATCCGGTAACCCTCAAGTGACAATAATCGGGACCACTCCCGGTGATGACCGTAGTTTGAGGAGTTCATGTATTCACTAAGTGTTAATGCTTTGGTCCGGTACTCTATTAAAAGGAGGCCTTAATATCCCTTAGTTTCCAATAGGACCCCGCTGGCACGGGAGGGTAGGACAAAAGATGTCATGCAAGTTCTTTTCCATAAGCACGTATGACTATATTCAGAATACATGCCTACATTACATTGATGAACTGGAGCTAGTTATGTGTCACCCTATCTTATAACTGTTGCATGAGGAATCGCATCCGACATATTTATCCATCACTGATCCATTGCCTACGAGCTTTTCACATATTGATCTTTGCTTAGTTACTTTTCCCTTGCCACTGTAACAATTACTACAAAACTGCTACTGTTACTTCTGCCACAGTTACCGTTACTTCCATACTACTTTGCTACTAAATACTTTGCTGCAGATATTAAGTCTTCCAGGTGTGGTTGAATTGACAACTCAACTGCTAATACTTGAGAATATTCTTTGGCTCCCCTTGTGTCGAATCAATAAATTTGGGTTGAATACTCTACCCTCGAAAACTGTTGCGATCCCCTATACTTGTGGGTTATCAGGGCGCGGCCTCCCTTGAGGCCCTCCTCTCCTTTCCACTAAGGCCCATGAAGGCCCATGAACTTCCCAGGGGGGTTCCGGTAATCCCCGGTACTCCGAAACTCATCCGAAACAACCCGAAACATTCCTCCGAATGCAACCTTCCAATATATGAATCTTTATGTCTCGACCATTTCGAGACTCCTCGTCATGTCCGTGATCTCATCCGGGACTCCGAACAAACTTCGGTCATCAAATCACATAACTCATAATACAAATCGTCATCGAACGTTAAGCGTGCGGACCCTACGGGTTCGAGAACTATATATACATGACCGAGACACATCTCAGGTCAATAATCAATAGCGGAACCTGGATGCTCATATTGGCTCCTACATATTACGAAGATCTTTATCGGTCAAACCGCATAACAACATACGTTATTCCCTTTGTCATCAGTATGGTACTTGCCCGAGATTCGATCGTCGGTATCATCATACCTAGTTCAATCTCGTTACCGGCAAGTCCCTTTACTCGTTCCGTAATGCATCATCCCGCAACTAACTCATTAGTCACATTGCTTGCAAGGCTTACAGTGATGAGCATTACCTAGAGGGCCCAGAGATACCTCTCCGAAACATGGAGTGACAAATCCTAATCTCGATCTATGCCAACTCAACAAGCACCATCGGAGACACCTGTAGAGCATCTTTATAATCACCCATTTATGTTGTGACGTTTGATAGCACACAAGGTGTTCCTCCGGTATTCGGGAGTTGCATAATCTCATAGTCAGAGGAACATATATAAGTCATGATGAAAGCAATAGCAATAAAACTTAAATGATCATTAATGCTAAGTTAACGGATGGGTCTTGTCCATCACATCATTCTCTAATGATGTGATCCCGTTCATCAAATGACAACACATGTCTATGGTCAGGAAACTTAACCATCTTTGATTAACGAGCTAGTCTAGTAGAGGCATACTAGGGACACTCTGTTTGTCTATGTATTCACACATGTACTAAGTTTCCGGTTAATACAATTCTAGCATGAATAATAAACATTTATCATGATATAAGGAAATATAAATAACAACTTTATTATTGCCTCTAGGTCATATTTCCTTCAGTCTCCCACTTGCACTAGAGTCAATAATCTAGATTACATAGTAATGATTCTAACACCCATGGAGTCCTTGTGCTGATCATGTTTTGCTCGTGGAAGAGGCTTAGTCAACGGGTCTGCAACATTCAGATCCGTATGTATTTTGCAAACTTCTATGTCTCCCTCCTTGACTAGATCACGGATGGAATTGAAGCATCTCTTGATGTGCTTGGTTCTCTTGTGAAATCTGGATTCCTTTGCCAAGGCTATTGCTCCAGTATTGTCACAAAAGATTTTTATTGGACCCGCTGCACTAGGTATTACACCTTGATCGAATATGAACTCCTTCATCCAGACTCCTTCATTTGCTGCTTCCGAAGCAGCTATGTACTCCACTTCACACGTAGATCCCGCCACGACGCTCTGTTTGGAACTACACCAACTGACAGCTCCACCATTCAATATAAATATGTATCCGGTTTGTGATTTAGAGTCATCCGGATCAGAGTCAAAGCTTGCATAGACGTAACCATTTACGATGAGCTCTCTGTCACCTCCATAAACGAGAAACATATCCTTAGTACTTTTCAGGTATTTCAGGATGTTCTTGACCGCTTTCCAGTGATCCACTCCTGGATTACTTTGGTACCTACCTGCTAAACTAATAGCAAGTCACACATCAGGTCTGGTACACAACATTGCATACATGATAGAACCTATGGCTGATGCATGGGGAATGACTTTCATTTTCTCTCTATCTTCTGCAGTGGTTGGGCATTGAGTCTGACTCAACTTCACACCTTGTAACATAGGCAAGAACCCTTTCTTTGACCGATCCATTTTGAACATCTTCAAAACTTTATCAAGGTATGTGCTTTGTGAAAGTCCAATTAAGCATCTTGATCTATCTCTATAGTGTTGGGGAACACAGTATTTCAAAAAAATTCCTACGATCACGCAAGATCTATCTAGGAGATGCATAGCAACGGGACGGGGAGTGTGTCCATGTACCCTCGTAGACCGAAAGCGGAAGAGTTTAGTAACGCGGTTGATGTAGTCGAGCGTCTTCGCGATTCAACCTATCCAAGTACAGAACGTACGGCACCTCCGTGTTCATCACACGTTCAGCTCGATGACATCCCTCGAGCTCTTGATCCAGTTGTGGACGAGGGAGAGTTCATCAGCACGACGGCGTGGCGACGGTGATGATGAAGTTACCGGCGCAGGGCTTCGCCTAAGCACTACGACGATATCACCGAGGTGTGTAACTGTGGAGGGGGGCACCACACACGGCTAAGAGAAGACTTGGTGTGCCCCCTGCCCACGTATATAAAGGAGGGAGGGAGGGAGGCCGGCCCTCTAGGGGCGTGCCAAAAGTATGGAGTCCTACTAGGACTTCCAAGTCCTAGTAGGAATCCCTTTCCTTTTCGGAGTAGGAGAGAAGGAAAGAGGCAAAGAGAGAGGGAGTAAGAAAAGGCAAGGGGGCGCCGCCCCCTTCCCCTAGTCCAATTCGGACCCATGGGGGGGCACCTCCTCTTGG
Source organism: Triticum aestivum (assembly GCF_018294505.1). Taxonomy (NCBI): domain Eukaryota; kingdom Viridiplantae; phylum Streptophyta; class Magnoliopsida; order Poales; family Poaceae; genus Triticum; species Triticum aestivum. The sequence goes on from NC_057811.1 coordinate 172,456,041, forward strand.
CCTGCCTCCTCTTTTCCAGTATGGCCCAATAAGGCCCATTACTGCTCCCAATGAATTCCCGTAACTCCCCGGGACTTTGAAAAATACCCGAATCACTCGGAACCTTTCCGATGTCCGAATATAGCCTTCCAATATATGAATCTTTACCTCTCGACCATTTTGAGACTCCTCGTCATGTCCGTGATCTCATCAGTACTCCGAACATACTGCGGTCATCAAATCACATAACTCATAATACAAATCGTCGTCAAACGTTAAGCGTGCGGACCCTACGGGTTCGAGAACTATGTGGACATGACCGAGACACTTCTCCGGTCAATAACCAATAGCGGAACCTGGATGCTCATATTGGCTCCTACATATTCTACGAAGATCTTTATTGGTCAAACCGCATAACAACATACGTTGTTCCCTTTGTCATCCGTATGTTACTTGCCCGAGATTCGATCGTTGGTATCCTCATACCTAGTTCAATCTCGTTACCAGCAAGTCTCTTTACTCGTTCCGTAATGCATCATCCCGCAACTGACTCGTTAGTCACATTTCTTGCAAGGCTTATAGTGATGTGCATTATCGAGAGGCCCCAGAGATACCTCTCCGATACACGGAGTGACAAATCCTAATCTCGATCTATGCCAACTCAACAAACACCTTCGGAGACACCTATAGAGCATCTTTATAATCACCCAGTTACGTTGTGACGTTTGATAGCACACAAGGTGTTCCTCCGGCATTCGGGAGTTGCATAATCTCATAGTTAGAGGAACATGTATAAGTCATGAAGAAAGCAATAGCAATAAAACTAAACGATCATTATGCTAAGCTAACGGATGGGTCTTGTCCATCACATCATTCTCCTAATGATGTGATCCCGTTCATCAAATGACAACACATGTCCATGGTCAGGAAACTTAACCATCTTTGATGAATGAGCTAGTCAAGTAGAGGCATACTAGGGACACTCTGATTTATCTATGTACTCACACATGTATCAAGTTTCCGGTTCATACAATTCTAGCATGAATAATAAACATTTATCATGATATATGGAAATATGAATAACATCTTTCTTATTGCCTCTAGAGCATATTTCCTTCATATAGATCTTGATGCCTAATATATAAGCAGCTTCACCGAGGTCTTTCATTGAAAAATTCTGATTCAAGTATCCTTTTATGCTATTCAGAAGTTCAGTATCATTTCCGATCAAAAATATGTCATCCATATATAATATCAAAAATGCTACAGAGCTCCCACTCACTTTCTTGTAAATACAGGCTTCTCCAAAAGTGTGTATAAAACCATATGCTTTGATCACACTATCAAAGCGTATATTCCAACTCCGAGAGGCTTGCACCAGTCCATAAATGGATCGCTGGAGCTTGCACACTTTGTTAGCACCTTTTGGATCGACAAAACCTTCTGGTTGCATCATATACAACTCTTCTTTAAGGTATCCATTAAAGAATGCAATTTTGACATCCATTTGCCAAATTTCATAATCATAAAATGCGGCAATTGCTAACATGATTCAGACTGACTTAAGCATTGCTACGGGTGAGAAGGCCTCATCGTAGTCAACTCCATGAACTTGTCGAAAACCTTTCGCAACAAGTCGAGCTTTGCAGATAGTAACATTACCGTCAGCGTTAGTCTTCTTCTTGAAAATCCATTTATTCTCTCTATTGCTTGCCGATCATCGGGCAAGTCAACCAAAGTCCATACTTTGTTCTCATACATGGATCCCATCTCAGATTTCATGGCCTCAAGCCATTTCGCGGAATCTTGGCTCATCATCGCTTCCTCATAGTTCATAGGTTCCTCATGGTCAAGTAACATGACTTCCAGAACAGGATTACCTTACCACTCTGGTGTGGATCTTACTCTGGTTGACCTACGAGGTTCAATAGTAACTTGATCAGAAGTTTCATGATCATTATCATTAGCTTCCTAACTAATTGGTGTAGGAATCACTAGAACTGATTTCTGTGATGAACTACTTTCCAATAAGGAGCAGGTACAATTACCTCATCAAGTTCTACTTTCCTCCCAATCACTTCTTTTGAGAGAAACTCCTTCTCTAGAAAGGATCCATTCTTAGCAACGAATATCTTGCCTTTGGATATGTGATAGAAGGTGTACCCAACAGTCTCCTTTGGGTATCATATGAAGACACATTTCTCCGATTTGGGTTCGAGCTTATCAGGTTGAAGCTTTTTCACATAAGCATCGCAACCCCAAACTTTAAGAAACGACAACTTGGGTTTCTTGCCAAACCACAGTTCATATGGTGTCGTCTCAACGGATTTAGATGGTGCCCTATTTAACGTGAATGCAGCCGTCTCTAAAGCATAACCCCAAAATGATATCGGTAAATCAGTAAGAGACATCATAGATCGCACCATATCCAATAAAGTACGGCTACAAAGTTCGGACACACCATTACGCTGTGGTGTTCCAAGTGGCGTGAGTTGCGAAACTATTCTGCACTGTTTCAAATGAAGGCCAAACTCATAACTCAAATATTCACCTCCACGATCAGATCGTAGAAACTGTATTTTCATGTTACGATGATTTTCCACTTCACTCTGAAATTCTTTGAACTTTTCAAATGTTTCAGACTTATGCTTCATCAAGTAGATATACCCATATCTGCTCAAATCATCTGTGAAGGTAAGAAAATAACGATACCTGCCGTGAGCCTCAACACTCATCGGACCGCATACATCAGTATGTATTATTTCCAACAAGTCTGTTGCTCGCTCCATTGTTCCGGAGAACGGAGTCTTAGTCATCTTGACCATGAGGCATGATTCGCAAGCATCAAGTGATTCATAATCAATTGATTCCAAAAGCCCATCAGCATGGAGTTTCTTCGTGCGCTTTACACCAATATGACCTAAACGGCAGTGCCACAAATAAGTTGCACTATCATTATTAAACTTATATCTTTTGGCTTCAATATTATGAATATGTGTATCTCTACTGTCGAGATTCAACAAAAATAGACCACTCATCAAGGGTGCATGAACATAAAAGATATTACTCATATAAATAGAACAACCATTATTCTCTGATTTAATTGAATAACCATCTCACATCAAACAAGATCCAGATATAATGTTCATGCTTAACGCTGGCACCAAATAACAATTATTCAGGTCTAAAACTAATCCCGAAGGTAGATGTAGAGGTAGCGTGCCGACGGTGATCACATCGACTTTGGAACCATTTCCCACGCGCATCGTCACCTCGTCCTTAGCCAATCTTTGTTTAATCCGTAGCCCCTGTTTCGAGTTGCAAATATGAGCAATCGAACCAGTATCACATACCCAGGCGCTACTATGAGCATTAGTAAGGTACACATCAATGACATGTATATCAAATATACCTTTCACTTTGTCATCCTTCTTATCCGCCAAATACTTGGGGCAGTTCCGCTTCCAGTGACCAGTCCCTTTGCAGTAGAAGCACTCAGTTTCAGGCTTAGGTCCAGACTTGGGCTTCTTCACTTGAGCAGCAACTTGCTTGCTGTTCTTGTTGAAGTTCCCCTTCTTCCCTTTGCCCTTTTTCTTGAAGCTAGTGGTCTTGTTAACCAACAACTTGATGCTCCTTCTTGATTTCTACCTCCGCAGCCTTTAGCATTGCGAAGAGCTCGGGAATTGTCTTATCCATCCCTTGCATATTATAGTTCATCACGAAGCTTTTATAGCTTGGTGGCAGTGATTGAAGAACTCTGTCAATGACACTATCAACAAGAAGATTAACTCGCAGTTGAGTCAAGTGGTTGTGGTACCAGACATTCTGAGTATATGTTCACTGACAGAACTATTCTCCTCCATTTTGCAGCTGTGGAACTTATTGGAGACTTCATATCTCTCAATCCGGGCATTTGCTTGAAATATTAACTTCAACTCCTGGAACATCTCATATGATCCATGACGTTCAAAACATCGTTGAAGTCCCGGTTCTAAGACATAAAGCATGGCACACTGAACTATCGAGTAGTCATCAGCTTTGCTCTGCCAGACGTTCATAACATCTGGAGTTGCTCCTGCAGCAGGTCTTGCACCTAGCGGTGCTTCCAGGACGTAATTCTTCTATGCAGCAATGAGGATAATCCTCAAGTTGCGGACCCAGTCCGTGTAGTTGCTACCATCATCTTTCAACTTAGCTTTCTCTAGGAACGCATTAAAATTCAAAGGAACGGTAGCATGGGCCATTGATCTACAACAACATAGACATGCAAAATACTATCAGGTACTAAGTTCATGATAAACTAAAGTTCAATTAATCATATTACTTAAGAACTCCCACTTAGATAGACAACCCTCTAGTCATCTAAATGATCACGTGATCCAAATCAACTAAACCATGTCCGATCATCACGTGAGATGGAGTAGTTTTCAATGGTGAACATCACTATGTTGATCATATCTACTATATGATTCACGCTCGACCTTTCGGTCTCAGTGTTCCGAGGCCATATCTACATATGCTAGGCTCGTCAAGTTTAACCCGAGTAGTCTGCGTGTGCAAAACTGGCTTGCACCCGATGTATGTGAACATAGAGCTTATCACACCCGATCATCACGTGGTGTCTTGGCACGACGAACTGTAGCAACGGTGCATACTCAGGGAAGAACACTTATACTTTGAAATTTAGTGAGAGATCATCTTATAATGCTACCGCCGTACTAAGCAAAATAAGATGAATAAAAGATAAACATCACATGCAATCAAAATAAGTGATATGATATGGCCATCATCATCTTGTGCCTTTGATCTCCATCTCCAATGCACCATCATGATCACCATCGTCACCGGCTTGACACCTTCATCTCCATCGAAGCATCGTTGTCGTCTCGCCAACTATTGTTTCTACGACTATCGCTACCGCTTAGTGATAAAGTAAAGCAATTACATGGCGATTGTATTTCATACAATAAAGCGACAACCATATGGCTCCTGCCAGTTGCCGATAACTGTTACAAACATGATCATCTCATACAACAATTTATATTTCATCACGTCTTGACCATATCACATCACAGCAAGCCCTGCAAAAACAAGTTAGACATTCTCTACTTTGTTGTTGCAAGTTTTACGTGGCTGCTACAGGCTTCTAGCAAGAACCGTTCTTACCTACGCATCAAAATCACAACAATTTTTCGTCAAGTGTGTTGTTTTAACCTTCAACAAGGACCGGGCGTAGTCAAACTCGATTCAACTAAAGTTGGAGAAACAGACACCCGCTAGCCACCTGTGTGCGAAGCACGTCGGTAGAAGCAGTCTCATCAACGTGGTCATGTAATGTCGGTCCAGGCCGCTTCATCAAATAATACCGCCAAAACAAAGTAAGACGTTGCTGGTAAGTAGTATGACTGTTATCGCCCACAACTCATTGTGTTCCACTCGTGCATATAACATCTACGCATAAACTTGGCTTTGATACCACTGTTGGGGAATGCAGTATTTCAAAAAATTTACCTACGATCACGCAAGATCTATCTAGGAGATGCATAGCAACGAGCGGGGAGAGTGTGTCCATGTACCCTCGTAGACCGAAAGCGGAAGTGTTTAGTAACGCGGTTGATGTAGTTGAACGTCTTCGCGATCCAACCGATCCAAGTACCGAACGTATGGCACCTCCGTGTTCAGCACACGTTTAGCTCGATGACGTCCCTCGGGCTCTTGATCCAGTTGAGGACGAGGGAGAGTTCCGTCAACACGACGGCGTGGCGACGGTGATGATGAAGTTACCGGCGCAGGGCTTCGCCTAAGCACTATGACGATATGACCGAGGTGTGTAACTGTGGAGGGGGCACCACACACGGTTAAGAGAAACTTGTGTGTCTTTGGGGTGCCCCCCTGCCCCCTTATATAAAGGAGGGAGGAGGAGGCCGGCGGCGAGGGAGGAGGCGTGCCATAGGGGAGTCCAACTAGGATTCCCAATCCTAGTTGGAGTCCCCTTCCTTTTTCCAAGAAGGAGAGAGAGGGAAGGAGGAAGAGGGGAGAAGGAAAGAGGGGGCGCCGCCCCCCTCCCTAGTCCAATTCGGACAGGCCATGGGGGGCACGGCCTCCCTTGAGGCCCTCCTCTCCTTTCCACTAAGGCCCATGAAGGCCCATGAAATTCCCGGGGAGGGGGGAGGTTCCGGTAACCCCTGGTACTCCGAAACTCATCCGAAACAACCCGAACCATTCCGGTGTCCGAATGTAACCTTCCAATATAGGAATCTTTATGTCTCAACCATTTCAAGACTCTTCGTTATGTCTGTGATCACATCCGGGACTCCGAACAAACTTCGGTCATCAAATCACATAACTCATAATACAAATCATCATCGAACGTTAAGCGTGCGGACCCTACGGGTTCGAGAACTATGTAGACATGACCGAGACACATCTCTGGTCAATAACCAATAGCGGAACCTGGATGCTCATATTGGCTCCTACATATTCTATGAAGATCTTTAACGGTCAAACCGCATAACAACATACGTTGTTCCCTTTGTCATCGGTATGTTACTTGCCCGAGATTCGATCGTCGGTATCATCATACCTAGTTCAATCTCGTTACAGACAAGTCTCTTTACTCGTTCTGTAATGCATTATGCCGCAACTAACTCATTAGTCACATTTCTTGCAAGGCTTATAGTGATGAGCGTTACCGAGAGGGCCCAGAGATACCTCTCCAAAACACGGAGTGACAAATCCTAATCTCGATCTATGCCAACTCAACAAGCACCATCGCAGACACCTGTAGAACATCTTTATAATCACCCATTTACGTTGTGATGTTTGATAGCACACAAGGTGTTCCTCCGGTATTCGGGAGTTGCATAATCTCATAGTCAGAGGAACATGTATAAGCCATGATGAAAGCAATAGCAATAAAATTTAAATGATCATTAATGCTAAGCTAACGGATGGGTCTTGTCCATCACATCATTCTCTAATGATGTGATCCCGTTCATCAAATGACAACACATGTCTATGGTCAGGAAACTTAACCATCTTTGATTAACGAGCTAGTCTAGTAGAGGCATACTAGGGACACTCTGTTTGTCTATGTATTCACACATGTACTAAGTTTCCGGTTAATACAATTCCAGCATGAATAATAAAAATTTATCATGATATAAGGAAATATAAATAACAACTTTATTATTGCCTCTAGGGCATATTTCCTTCAGTGGCGTGCGGCGTGGCAGTGGGGTTGGGCAGAGCGGTGCGCTGGCGATGCGGGGGCAGGGGCGTAGCGAGCTGGACGGGGGCGAGCGTGCGCTGGCTCGTGCGCGTGCGGGCGCAGGCCGCGGCCACGGGGCGGCCAGAGCCGGAGACAAGGAGTGGGGGCAGGCGTGCGAGGGGAGATTGTGTGGGGAGTTCGGGCGAACGGGGTCGTGGCCAGCGCGGAGTAACGGCTGCAGATGCATGCCACGACGACGAGTGGACGAGGCGGGCGTGGGCTCGGCGAGTGTGCGTGTGCGGAGGAGGGTGCGGTCATCGCGGGCGCTGGGCGTGCACTACAAAGAAAATACACTTCCGTGATGATACGTGTTTGTCACAGTAGGTCACGTTTTCTATCATGCATGTACATCCATGACAAATTTATAACAGAATCAAGATAGTCATACCTGTGCTGTCGTAGAAGTGTTCCATGACATTACCAAAATTATCATCACGGAAGTGTCCACTTCCATGATGATAAATCGCGCGTCACAGAAGTGCTTTCGTCAAGGGTGACCGACATGTGGCATCCACCGTAATGGAACGCCGTTAAGCTATCGGGTCCGGTTTTGGATCCGATAACCCATAAACAGCCCCGACCAATGGGGATTTTCCACGTGTAAAATCATCATTGGCTGGAGGAAACACGTGTCGGCTCACCGTTGGGACAGATGTCATCCACTCATTGGACCCAAAGCGCCTATGATACGTCGACACGTGGCACGGCCCAACAGAGGCCCATTCCTATGAAAAGGCCGACCCGTTTGACTTGGTCAAAAGATGGCGGGCCGGCCCACAGCAAGCCTGTTAACGGCTTGTTCGCATATAGCCCATTTACAGCCCGCTAACCCAGGGCCCGTTTACGGCCTATCCGAATTAGGCCCAGTAGCGTCATCTGGGCCGTCCAATATAATTCCAGCCCGTTTTAACTTCCGGTTCATGTATGGCCCATGACGTCTTTTGGCCCATATGAGGCCCTTTGTAACTCTCGGCCCATTAACGGCCCGTGGTAAAACTGGCCCGTAATGAACAGTGTATCACTTTATACCCATTAACGGCAAGTGGTGAAACTGGCCCGTAATGAACAGTGTATCACTTCATACCCATTAACGGCCCATTATTCCATTGGGCCGTTTCCAGCCCATGTTATCTTTCGGCCTTCTCAGGGCCCATTTATTCTTGGGCTCATTTCCAGCATTCGGTTACTTACGGCCCGTTACTCTCATTTTATGCTTGTGGGCCAAATTCAGCCCGTGGTTACAGTCGGCCCGTTTGTGGCCCGTTAATACGCTGGGCCGTTTTCATGTAAAAAAACACGTTGGGCTGTTTTCATAGAGTTATGAAATACGGCCTATTAATGGCACGTTATTGTCCATGAATAGTATGGCCCATGATTGGCGAAATGATGATACGCCCCGTAGAAGGCCCATGGATCCTACGGCCCGTAGAAGGCCCATGGATCTATGGGCCGTAGAAGGCCCATGGATCCTACGGCCCGTAGAAGGCCCATGGATCATACGGCCCGCAGGAGGCCCATGGTTACAACAGTCCGTGTGTTGCCATGATTATTTTGGCCTAGTTCCCAAAAATAGGTTATTGTGGCCACTAGAAAAACACAGAAAAAGAACTGCAGTGACTACAAGCAAACAACTAAACAAGACAATAAGGAAATAAATAAGCAAGCAATTAACGCTAGCCTATTACCGCTATTACCGCTATTACACATATTACATCCACTAGGCATCAAAGTTCGCCACCAGTGCAAATATAGGGAACAAAGCAGCATATTACATACACTGGTCGTCAAAATTGGCCACAAGTGCAAATAAACACGGCAGCAAAACAAGAGCATAACTGAAACAACTTCAGAAGAGCTCAAGAAATGTTATCTTGGGTATCCACCATGCTCGCAATAAGCTTAGCAAGCTTATTAGCTTTGTCCTGTTTGGCGCTAAAATCCTCCAACGCTTGCTGTTGCACCAGAAAGTATGCATCTGAATGCTCCAGGGACTTCCGCAATCCTTCCGCTTCTTGTCGCAGCACAGCTGATCGATGTCTTTCAGCTGTAGTTGAGACTCAAGAAACCGAACTGATTCAGACAGTGAGTTTGAATAGCTTGTGCAAGCAGTAGTGGCCAGTAACTCGAACACTAAACCAAGGCAGGACTTTGGGGTTGTCTCACTGTCTTCGAGATAGTCTTCCTTAGCTGTTTTATCAGCTTTGTTGGAGACCAACAAGGATGTGTCACTATCCTGAACCTTATCTGCATTACTTCATTTACCATTGCTTAATAAGGCACTCTTCCCCAATATTCTGTCAGTATTCTAAAAGAAGAAACAAGCAGACACATAACAGGTTTAGCATGTACTAGTATATGAAACTCATTTCGGTGAACCAGTTCATTAGTAGGGTGGACAGGATTAAACTACCAAGTCTTCTATTGCCAAGTACTAGTACATAATAAAAGCATCAAACAAACATATATCTATGTCCTATGGTCATTGCATTGTCTTGCCAAATCAAAATAGAGACATGGTTCAAATCATATCATTTCAAGACAAAGCAGCAGTGAAAGAATACAAAGCGTGGGAAACTACACGGCACAACAAGATTTCAGATGGGTACCACGGGTCTACATGTACAACAACACTATTGGCTCTGTTGTGATGCTAGTAATGTGCATGATATGAGAAGTCAACTGTATACACAATTGAAATTGAAATCAACAAAGCTATTGATAAGAGCAAGCCTGTTAAAGATACATGCGTGAACATACCTGCTGTGCCATTGGAGTTTCGATTAGATCCTTCAATTTAAAAATAAGTTTGTATGAGTAAATACAGTGATACAAGAGCAAAGCAGTATGCACGATAGCAATCATAGTTAAAAAAGGCGCGCCTAAGCGAGCGCTTAAGCGCGCCTAGGCTCTAGGCGTTGGCGAAACGCATTGCGCATAACTACGGTTAATCTATGCATAACTGCGCATCAGCATGCGCTTTGGTCAGTAAAGCACAAGGCGGTGGCAAAACGCACAATTAACGCCTAGCGCTTTTTTGAACTATGATAGCAATGGAATCTTAAATTAGAACAGTTGTTCTTCAGGTTTAGGCACTTTTTCTACATGAACAGAGTACAGTAAGACGCAAGAATATAGTACTTAAAAATAGAAAATGAGCTCATAGACCTTACCACATTCTTGGCTCGGGATCAGTACAGAACAAGGCGTTCCCAGTCATCGTCGAGTAAATGTGTCTCAGGAGAACGTAAGGGAATTTGATGAGTTTCTTTGCCGGTGAAGTACGTTTTCTTCAGGTAATTCCGATACTGCCACCAAGCATTCTTGAAGATAGCAGAGGTATTAGCACAGGTTACCTCATACTGAGTTTCCAAATCGGTCCTTCTCTATAGAAAAAAATGGGAAAATTTGCTGTATTATAACCATCATGGAGGTAGGATGTATGGGACAAAGCAAAGTAATTGCCATGAATAACATTACTTACACATAACTCCTGGACAAACACCTGCAACTGGCATTTTCCTTCATCTTCAGTATAATATTTCCAAGATGGGAAGATACGCACATATTATTTAAGAACATCAAATGCGACAGATGCTAAACTACGACTAGCTGGTTGTGCTTCCTCCATAGGAATAGGCGTACTAACTGGTGGAGTTGGGGTTCGCCGTGGTAGTACTGACCCTTTGGGGACTGGAGCTGCCTTACTAACTGCTCTTGTTTGGGAGCTCTGTGGTGGAGATGGTGCTGTGTGAACAGGAACTGGGTTACTATCTGCTGGGGTTGGGGTTAGATTGGGTGAAGCTGGTTCTCTGTCCATCGCAGTAGGGGTACAATCTGCGAGAGTTTGGGTTATGTGTGGTATGGCTGGTTCTCGTGCATGTACAACCGGGTTGCTATCTCCACCAAGAGGTAGCACTGTTTTATTTGAAGACCGTGTTTTTAGTCCGCTAGATGCTGGCATCACCCGCTCCAATTCAAATGGCTGATAAACAGGAAACATAGTTGAATGTACAGACATTGTATGAGAGACAGATGCAATAGATAGTGTGGAAAAAAGAGGACATGAAATAGTTGACAGGTATATTGTTTAACTAAAACGGATAGCATGACATAATTTCACATATATGATGTCTATCTAAACTGGATAGCATAGCATAACATAATTCAAAGATATGATGAATAACTAAACAGGATCGCATGACATAATTCACCTACATGTTATCTAAGTAATCAGGATCACATCATTTAATTCACATATGTGATTTATATGCTAAACAGAGGGCATTAGGTATGATGTCTGAACTAAGAACATGGTGTTGAATATTGTGTATATGATGTCTAAACTATGCAATGCAAGACACCATATGCATGATATGAGCAGTATAACCGTGCCAAGTTAGAGCATACACCTCGGTGGGGGAATAGGACTGGTCATCTGTCTCTGAATCCATCTCTAAGGAGCTATCGGGACCCAACAAGAGATCTGCTTCGACAGGTAGCACTATCTGCTCCGAAGGCCTTGTTTTCACTCCAGATTTTTCAATCTCCCACCCAAATGGCTGATTCACAGGAAGAGTAGTTTAATGTACAAACGTTGTCGACAAATGGAAATGTAATGAAGAAAAGGATCGGCAAGATATCATTCAAATATATGATGTCTGGTTAAACAGGATGGCATTGCACATTTCACATATATTATGGCTGGCTAAAAGACATGAGACTGCATAATTCCCATATATGATATAGAAACTAAACAGGTGGCATTACAGAACATGTCTAAACTAAGCAAATGACATATATGATGTCAAAAGTAGGCACTTCAAGGCAACATATGCATGATATGACTAACATCATCATGCCAAGGTAGAACAAACACCTTGGGGGGTAAATAGGAGTGGTCAGCGACGTCTGGATCCACCTCAAAACAGATATCTTCCTCTGGATTACAATCTGGAGAGGGGCGGGGAGGGTTTCCATTGAACCCACCATGGAGCGATGTCTGCATGACATTGTATTGCCGCGCAAAACTCTTCTCTTTTTCTCTACATGTTCAGCATGACTGTGTACAATATCTGACATGCATACGAAAAAATATGATGAGATTATGTAAGGAGAGCATGCAGAAATTTAGAGTGATGGTAACAACCAGTGGATGGATCCAAAAATAATGATAGCGGGCTGATGATTGCTTTAATTTAATAAAAAAGTCAGATGATGATTGCTTTACTATTTTTTTCCCACCCAAGATGAACAACATAGGCATACCCTAGGTGAACCAAATATTAGACAGAGATACTATGCATTGCTTCCTCGATATGTGCCCCACAACTAATTTAGAACTCAAGTTTGAACATTAATTTGGACCTGACTTGGAGTCCAAGAGGTGAACAGGATGATAAAGTAGCAGGTAAGTTTAAGCAATGCATAACATAAGCAGAAACAAAAGAGTGCGACCTCTCTTGTGGACCCGTGTACTCCTCAGGTTCATCTGCTGAGTCGATGATGGTGATGCCGTTGCGGTGGGTGCTGGCGGCACGGAAGGAGATCTGAGGCGGCGAAAGACGGTCAGGAGTCGTGATGTCTGGCTTGGTGGATGTTTCTGCCGATGGAGCAGCTCAGGTGAGGTGGACGACGTCGCGGCAGGAGCAGGACAAACCACACAAAGTTCCCTTCGACACCTACCTGTAACTGAAGTAATTCTGTAAGGGCTCATTTGGCTTGCATGATTCTTAAAACGCAGGGATAGGAAAAACACCGGAATAGGATAGGAATGCACATGGTAAACAGAGCATTTGTAAACACAGGATTTCTGTCAACTTGGGTGTTTGGTTTACAGGAATTGGAAGAGCAGAGGAATGCAAAGAAACATGGCCAAAATAAAGTGAAACCATATGAAAGCGTGTACAGTTAGAATGTTATTCTGCCACTAATGCACTTGGTCTTGTTTTCATGCGTAGGATTTTGAAAAGTAGGTCCAGGTGGATGTTTTGCTTCATTCCTTTCAACAAAATGCATGAATAATTGAATAGTAGAGTGCCATTGGAAAAATTCCCTATTGCTATGTTTTTCCGTTGAACCAAAATAGCCCTAATGGATCGACATGAATGTATAGTAATAAGTGATGCAACAAGTGTACAACCTCTTTGTCATAGCCGTGTCGACCTCAACATCATTGGGTTGGTCGCTAAAGCAGTTGAGGCAGAGGTGGCTGTCGGAGGTGTGGAGGAAGATCTGAGGAATCTGTAGACGGCGTCCAGGGCACTGCTCTGTTGTGATGGATCGTTCTGTCGTTGGAGCAGCTCCGGTGAGCCGTAAGACGTCAAGGCTGAAGCAGCACAAGACAGACATCGTCAATCTCAAGTGGGATTCTAATAGCATCTCCAATAGATGATGTAAAATAGATGTAAAATTTACATCACCAAAAGCCACCTGAGTACAACAAATGAGGTAAAAACTGTTGACTCTGAACTTAACTGTCGAAACTGAAATTTACTGTGGAATCTGAATGTTACTTTTGAAATTGAACGCAATGGTCGCAGAGAGGCACTTGACATGTAGTTTAGGGAGGGCCTGCAGTTCATCTTCAACCTGCACCCCCCTGAGCCACCAGCCACCACTGGCCGAACCGCCGGCCCCAGCGCCGCCTCGCTGCCCCGAAACAACTCCCCACCGCCGGTCCGCCGCCCTGGCCAGCCCTCTAGGCCCTCCGCCCCCACCCTGAACCCTAAGATAGATAGTGGGGTACCTCTTCGGCGAGCCCCCGTCCCCGCTGCGGGTGGTTCTTCCTTAACTCTGGCGAGCCCCCCACCCCTTGAAAATCGACTGACCCAAAAGTCAATTCAGTCTACTGAAGTGTAGCTAAATCGATGCAGAGCAGCAGCACGAGCGAGGGGGAGAGCAGCAGCAGCAGTGCGAGCGAGCGAGCGAGAGCCGGAGCAGCAGCAGTAGATCCGGCTGGTATGGATGCCGCCGCCGAAGGGGCCTCGCACTGGGGGAGAGCCGCCATGGAGATGTCGCCCGCGGCGCCGGCTTCAAGGTAGCCACTCCATGGGGGTGCGGGATGGAGCACCGTCGGCGCCGGGAGGTCGAGTTAAGGAGAAGGTGCGATGCGATGAGTGTACAACCTCTTTGGTGGCACCGAGTAGGCCTCAGCTTCGTCCGAGGAGTCACTGAGGATGCTGCGGTTCCGGTGGAGCAGGTTAAGGCGTTGCTGTGGGGATGGAGCAGCCGCATAGACGAGGCGATCGTCGGAGCAGCTCCTTGGAGGTGGAGGATGGGGCGGCTGAACCGGCGGGACGATGAGATGGACGACGGATCCTCATCCGGGGAGGTGGACGAGGTACGTCGAGCTGTTGCGGTGGACGAGGTCGTCAGGGAAGAGGCTCCGACTGGGCAGCGGTGAGGTGGCGGACAGAGGAGGGTGGGGTTTCGCGGCTGAAGCGGAGAGGTTATGGCGGCCTGGATTTCGAATGGCAAAAAGGAGGCGATGGGCGGGGGTGAACCATGACTTAGGGACGCGCTTGTCCAAAATGTAGGGTGTGTTACAAAAGTACCCCCCACCGATTTGAACTAGCGGCCCTTTCGGCTCAGGGTTAGAAGGGGATTCCGCGTGTCGGGATTTGGCAGCTGGAGGGAGTTTTCGCGCGCGTTGTAATTTCGGGATAGCAAGGCGCGGGTTGTGAAGGTGCCAGTTTGGGAGCACGATATCTGAATTTTCGGGATATATCAAGGCGCGGGTTGAATTTTAGGGACAAGCCTAACGTGTAATATTGTACTTGTACATACCAAATCAATTCGCAGTTCCCTCAACCAAAAAGAAAACTATTCACACCACACAAAGAGAGAGTCTTGCCCCATTTTACTATAAAAATGCTATTCAAAGCTACTCCCTCCTTCCATCTATATAGGGCCTAATGCGTTTTTCGATGCTAACTTTGACCAAATATTAGAGCAATAAGATATGACATGCAACTTACACAAAGCACACCGTTAAATTCGTGTGTGAAAGGTACTTTCAATGATATAATTTTCACATTGTGCATGTCATGTACTATTAATCTTGTCAATAGTCAAAGGCGGTCTTAAAATACGCATTACGCCCTATATAGATGGAAGGAGGGAGTATGAATCCATGTTATGTCCAATTAATTTTTTTCGCTTGCTGTATAATGCATGTAACCTACTCAAACCAACATTTTTGTGCATTCCAAATGTCTATACTACCGCTGCAATTCGAACTGAATTTGAATTCGTTTCGCTATTTCAATAAGAATCTACAATCATGATTGTTGCCAACTTCAACCATCATTCGTGTATTACCTTAATAACACACCACATGATTACTATAGAGATAGATATGAACTATGTATACTACATGAACTCGAATTCTATTTTTTGAATACACTTGATATCGATTCCAAATAATAGTACATTTGATGTACTAACTATATATTCATAATCTAAACCATGTTCCATACGTACACCGTGTTTATCACACATAGTATAGTGCCCCGCCCCCTACATTATGACAAGTATTTAGACCTGAGCTGCAAAAGCCACACATTAGCCCATGATCAATGTTCTATATATTATACGTAGTACTAGCAAGATGCCCATGCGTTCCACAGAACATCAACATGATCAAGGGGAGGCCTAATTTGCAAATATGGAGAGGGGTGTGGGTATCTTTTTTCAAAATTGCCATAGTTTCCTTCCTATCCGTCAGATATAAATCGGACGGCCTATATTGCAGGATGGCAGGCACACCATCATCAACAACTCCGTTTTTTATAAGAGTAGAGATAAAATATATTATATGTAGTATAACATGTTCATAACCACACCATGTGTATCACCGTTATATATATTCACACATGCGTCGGTTTAAAACACTACGATAAATTCTTCAAATATCCGAATTCGCTTTTTATAATGAAGTATGATCTCTATTCGTCTTTTACACCCACACAATCCTCTTATCTTTGTAGTTAGTGCTAACTTTCTGTCGTGCATGCACACGCCCGCATCCCTCTCACCCTCCCTCAGCATTCTCTAGCTCTATCACGCAAATTCGTCTTTTCACTTTAGGTCATTCACCCACGGTGTGTGTAGGCCCCCCAGCTCCTTCTTTACGGCACACATCGATCGATATGCCTCTCTAGCCAGGTGTGCCTAACACAAACACAAGCTTCCCCTCTTCTCTTATCACCGTCCAGGCCTCACTCCCACCACTCTTTTCATCGATCTCGTACTCGCACACTCCTTCCCCCTCGATATAGTATGACTCTCGCACCACCTCCTAGATGCATCCCTCTCTCTCTATCCTTCTCCCCATGCCTCATTTGCTTCTAACACACACATGCATGTATACCGATCGATCTCCTAACATATACCTAGGTCGACTTTAACTATTCCCCCCCCATCGATCGACGTACCTCACAAGTTATGTCTCTCCTTTCTCTGGCAAAGGACGATTGATCTTCCTATGTAGTTATGTCTGCTTACCACAGCCATATCGTCCCCCCTCATCATTCGTGCATGCCTCCTGACCCGTCTCTCACATGCACGTGCACAGTCAGGCAGCTATCCCCTCTCTTATTGATATTGCAGGCGTGCCCCCGGGTTGTCTAGCAAGCCTATCCCACCATTTGTTAGAAGCAACTCCACTACCACCCCCTCCAACACTCTAGCTCTGTCTCTCTCCCAACCTTATTCCTCTCCTACACATATGCATGGATGCCGATCGATCTCCCTTATTACATGAGGTAGATCGATCTCCCTTAATACATGAGGTAGGCCTCTCTCCTCCTCCACACATATACCAGCCATTGTACCTCTATAGTTAATTAGGCCCCCCTCCCCCCCCACCACAAACCGATAGTCGAGCGCTGTACATAGGTATCCATGCCACAGAGACAAACTGCACCTGTCCCCTCTCACGTTCTAGTAGGCCAGCCACTCTATATCTTTGACGTGGGCACACACAAATTCGATGGCACTCTTTATCGATCGCGCGCGCGCGCGCGCACACACATCATCATCCCTCTCTTCGATTCTATGGACACCTCAAGCCGATGATACCTCCACTCTCTTCTCGTGAATCGCCCCCTCTATATATATGATATATCCAGGACTCTATTTCACACACATTGCATATGTTACATTTTTTTATTGACCCCCCCCCCCAAAAACTCTCACGAACCCACACACTATATCTCTCTACGTTTGTATCTCTCTCACACAACCCCACGTAGGTGGTGTACGTATACAAGAAGAGAATAGGTGCACCATGCACGTACTCACGCTTCGTGCCCAGCCACACCCGCACGGGTACACGGTGGAGCTCATTTTTGTACGAAATGGCAGCCCACATGCTAATTTGAACGCGTGTAGCGGTTGTTTACCTACGGAGGTCGTGTACCACGCGTGCACGAAACAAAGTTCGACTTGATGCGTTGGCGCGTCATTTTTGAATAAAGGTATATCGCTCAATGGCACGTACACAGAATATAAAACGATTTTTATGGAGAAAAAGGTAGTCCGCTCCACTATATATAATGGAGCCTGCCTGCCTGGTTTGTCTCTCATGAGAGTATCTCACACAAGGCTGCGGTGGCCTATCTCTCTCTCTCACCGTTGGTCACTGATCCGGCCGCATCCCGTCCGCCGGCGGAAAGGGAGGACGTGCATCGTTTCTCCGTTCGACGGCGCCGAGGCAGCACGTCCCGATCTGCGGTACATACCGTTCTCTCTGACCAAGCTCCGGCGCGGTAGGGCCTACACCACCTGCTCGCTGCCGCAGTATGGGCAGATTCCGCCCGCCGCCGCTCACCTAGTTACATCCCGACGACCTCCAGGTATCCCCTCGGCCTTGCTCCACTGCCCGTCTTCCCACGTCGCAGCATGTGGATCTTCCATAGTTCTTTGCCCAAAACGTAGCTCGTCCGGCGTACTTTCCATATTGCAATCTCGTCCTCACACCGTTTTATACAAACACAACCGTGTTGTTACCTTCCCTTAGGACAAGGAATATGCTTCTTTTTTGTCGTCGCATGTGTCATCAACTGTTATTGGCCAGTAGTTGTTTCCTTTTTACCTCTTTTTTGCAAACAGGCTATCCATTTCACCTCGTTGCTATTGCGACCTTTTGGTGAACTGCACAAATCACTTTTTTCTTAAGAGTGTTTTGTGCAGTTCTACCAAAATATCACACGGGCAACATCTCTACATTTCAGTGTGACTGCACAAAGGGAGATTGGTTTTGCTCTATCCTCCTCATCCAACTCCGAGCCTACTCTTCTCCAACTAGTTAGTCTTAAGAGAGGCTGCAAAGGTGACCGGCTTCTATTTGTGTGTTTATTGTTTCATCAGCAGTCCTCTATTATCGTAATCACACTTAATATCTTTGGAACAGGGACGCTCAGCTCTATTTTAGTGGAACTGCACAAAATGATCGGAATGTTGCATGCTCCAAACAGCTACTTTTTTTCCCAACATGCCTTGTCGATTTAGACAGAGCTGGGGGGACGTTGCTGCCAATGAAAGCATGGATCAATTTTAATTTAACACCTTCTCACAACTTTGTCTTCTGTTGTGATGTAAATATTAGCTCTGATCTGCTAATAATTGAGATGCATTAGCAAGGAAGTTAGTTTTTTATTGTTTCCGAAAGAGCATCAATGGCAAGACACACGAAACAAAAGCCGAAAGCTCACACCATTGTACAATTTCATGTCGCTGGAAAATTATTTGTATAGTACGTCAATTATGTAAACAAATGCTGGAAGCTTGATAGCATTGCCAGAAGCCTCTTCGGCATCCGGGTCCATGTGCCATGCACAAAATTATACTCCTTCGTTCCTAAATATTTGTCTTTTTACAAATTTCAAATGGGCATATTTTAGAGTGTAGATTCACTCATTTTGCTTCGTATGTGTACTCCCTCCTTTCCTAAATATTTGTCTTTCTAGAGATTTCAACAAGTGACTACATACGGAGCAAAATGAGTGAATCTACACTCTAAAATATATCTATATACATCTGTATGTGGTAGTCCATTTGAATCTCTAAAAAGACAAATATTTGAGTAGTCACTCGTTGAAATCTCTAGAAAGACAAATACTCCAGAGTATATTTAAGAACCGAGGGGGTAGTGCACAGCCGCATGGGAGACTCAGCCCGGTCGTTGCGCCGCACTAATAGTGAGTCATGAGTAGTCAAATCATAAGCCCCACCTTTCCCACTGTAAGTTGCTCAGAAGAAGGAACCATCAATACGCTCTTCTTTGAATCCGCTCATACTACTCCATCCGTCACTGCTTATAGAGCGCGCTTCAGAAAAAAGAAAAAATCTATGGGACCAAGGCGACTAGCGATCGGCCTGAAAAATAGCATTGGTAGTTATAGCACGGTGTCTATTATTAGAGGAAATAATGCGTACACACATGCATGCAGTGCTTCCACCCCGGGTGCACACATGCATGCACTTACTCCACTCCGTAGTACATCGAGAGAACATTGTGGGCTTGATTGCGGTTACCACGCCCTAATTAATTGAGCATTAAACCAAACGCGTCTAAAGTCTCTCTGGGGTGCAAATGCATTGAGAGAAATGCATCATAATGAAGCACGCCCTGTAAACTGTGACGGAGGGAGTGAGGGAGTCCTGGATGAGGGGGTCCCCGGACAGTCGGACTATATACTTTAGCCGGACTGTTGGACTATGAGGACACAAGATTGAAGACTCCGTCCCGTGTCCGGATGGGACTCTCCTTGGCGTGGAAGGCAAGCTTGGCAATAGGGATATGTAGATCTCCTCCCTTGTAACCGACTCTGTGTAACCCTAGCCCCCTCCGGTGTCTATATAAACCGGAGGGTTTAGTCCGTAGGACAACAACAATCATACCATAGGCTAGCTTCTAGGGTTTAGCCTCTACGATCTCGTGGTAGATCAACTCTTGTAATGCTCATATCATCAAGATCAATCAAGCAGGAAGTAGGGTATTACCTCCATCGAGAGGGCCCGAACCTGGGTAAACATCGTGTCCCCCGCCTCCTGTTACCATCTGCCTTAGACGCACAGTTTGGGACCCCCTACCCGAGATCCGCCAGTTTTGACACCGACATTGGTGCTTTCATTGAGAGTTCCACTGTGCCGTCGCGATAAAGGCTTGATGGCTCCTTCGATCATCGCCAACGATGCGATCCGGGGAGAGGTTTTCCTCCCCGAACAGATCTTCGTATTCGGCGGCTTCGTACTGCGGGCCAACTCGCTTGGCCATCTGGAGCAGATCGAGAGCTACGCCCCTGGCCATCAAGTCAGGTTTGGAAACTTGAACTATACTGCCGACATACATGGAGACTTGATCTTCGACGGATTCGAGCCCATGTCAGGTGCGCTGCACAGTCACGACGAGCATGACGTAGCCCTGCCGTCGGACAGTGTTCGGGAGATCACACCTGCGACTACTCCGGCCCTCAATCCGGAACAGATTGCGCCGTTCGAGGACGGGTGGATGGACCCCGCCATGAAGGCCGCGCACTCAGCGGCGATAGAGCCGAATGCTGACTTCACTTCCTATGAGACCCGTGTTGCCGGACACTTGGATTCGTCCCCGGCCACGGGGTCTGAGCCGCCTGCGTCCGTGCCTATGGAATCCGATTGGGCACCGATTATGGAGTTTTCCTCCGCGGATATCTTTTAGCACTCACCACCGGGCGACGTGCTAAACTCATTGAGGTCTCTCTCCTTGTCAGGAGACCATTGGACGAACTATGTCCGGCTAGAATGGGATGCGGACGACGAAGAAATTTGCTCCCCACCCACCACCCACTTAGTAGCCACTCTCGACGATTTAACCGACATGCTCGATTTCGGCTCCGAAGACATCAACGGTATGGACGACGATGCAGGAGACGAACAGGAACCACCGCCCACAGGGCGCTGGACTGCCACCTCATCATATGATATATACATGGTGGACACCCCCAAAGAAGGCAATGGCGATAAGACAACGGAGGATAATCCCTCCAAGAAGCAATCCAAGCACCGACGTCAGCGGCGCCGCTCTAAGTCCCGCCATAGCAAAAGCAGCGATACCGGCACAAGAGGCAATAATGCTCCGGATAGTGCCGAAGACGATGACAATCCCCTCCAGCCAGACCTCGAGCGGGAGGATGAACAAGCTAGCCCTCTGGAACAGGCAGCAGACGGAGAATCAGAGGATGACAATTACATGTCTCTCTCCGAAGACAAGGTGAGCCTCGACGACGAAGAATTTATCGTACCTGAGGATCCCGTCGAGCAGGAGCGCTTCAAGCGCCGGCTTATAGCCACAGCAAACAGCCTGAAGAAAAAGCAACAACAGCTTCGAGCTGATCAAGATCTGCTAGCAGATAGATGGACTGAAGTCCTGGCGGCCGAGGAATACGAACTCGAGCGCCCAACCAAGAGTTACCCAAAGCGCAGGTTGCTACCCCAACTCGAGGAGGAAGCATTAAAACCTACATTACCAGCGTATGATGCAGCTGATCGGCCACCTCATGGCCGAGACAGAGGGGCATACCAGCCCGAAGTCCAGCCCGCACCCCGCCGCCATTCAAACAAAAATACCAAGGCCCGGGGCAACACACAGGACCTGCAAAACGCATTGAAAAACAAAGCAGGACATACAAGATTGATCTACGGATCACGGGCTCGCGCCCAAACGTGTGACGATGATCGTCACGCCGGATACACTAAAAGCAAATCCGGCCGGGCCGAATACAGCAGACAAGACTCGTATGAACTGCGTCGCGACATAGCCCGACAGAGAGGTGCCGCACACCCCCTACGCTTCACTGATGAAGTAATGGATCACGAATTCCGAGAAGGGTTTAAACCCGTAAATATTGAATCATATGATGGTACTACAGACCCCGCGGTATGGATAGAAGACTTCTTCCTCCACATTCACATGGCCCGCGGGGATGATCTACACGCCATCAAGTATCTCCCGCTAAAACTCAAAGGGCCCGCTCGGCATTGGCTGAATAGCTTGCCGGCAAACTCCATCGGAAGTTGGGAGAGCCTGGCAGATGCATTCCTGGACAATTTCCAGGGCAATTATGTGCGACCGCCGGATGCTGACGATTTAAGTCATATAACTCAGCAGCCAGGGGAATCGGCCAGGAAATTCTGGACCTGGTTCCTAACTAAGAAGAACCAAATTGTCGACTGTCCGGATGTAGAGGCCTTAGCGGCATTTAAGCATAACATCCATGACGAGTGGCTCGCCCGGCACCTCGGCCAAGAGAAGCCAAAATCCATGGCAGCCCTCACGACACTTATGACCCGCTTTTGCGCGGGCGAAGATAGCTGGTTGGCTCGTAGTAACAATACATCAAGCAAACCTGGCACATCAGAGGCCAGGGATAGCAACGGCAAACCACGATGCAACAAACACAAGCGCCGCAAATATGGTGAAAACGCCGAAGATACGGCAGTTAATGCCGGGTTTAGTGGCTCAAAGTCCGGACAGCGGGAAGGGCCACTCAAAAATAACAATTCGGGTCCATCCAGTCTGAACCGCATACTCGATCGCCAATGCCAAATTCATGGCACCCCAGGAATGCCAGCCGCCCATACCAACAGAGAATGCTGGGTCTTCAAACAAGCCGGCAGGGCAGGCGCCAAAAACGGAGAAGGGGGGTCTCAAAGCGATGATGGCGACGAAGAGCCCAGATCATCGAACACAGGAGGGCAAAAGAAATTTCCCCCGCAAATCCAAACGGTGAACGTGGTAAACACCACCCAAATTCCCAACCCGGATCGGATACGCACCCTTAGGGATGCCGACTTAACGGAACTAGTCGTCCCACAATATAAACTAGGGCCGGTCACCTTCAACCGCACGGACCGTCCGGTTAACGCCAATCAGGGCAATCCAGCCGCACTAGTCCTCGACCCAATAATTGACGGGTTCCACCTCACACGAGTCCTTATGGATGGAGGCAGTAGTCTAAACCTGCTTTACCAGGACATAGTGCGCAAGATGGGCATCGATCATTCGGTGATCAAACCCACTAAAGCCACTTTTAGAGGCATTATACCAGGTGTGGAAGCCAGTTGTACAGGCTCCATCGCCCTTGAGGCAGTCTTCGGATCACCAGACAATTACCGTACTGAAGAGTTAATCTTTGAAATCATCCCTTTCCGCTGTGATTATCAGGCACTGCTCGGACGAACCATGTTCGCCGATTCAACGCGGTGCCACATTATGCCTACCATAAGCTCAAAATGCCCGGTCCACGAGGCGTCATCATGGTTAATGGCAAGGACGAACCTCACTTCGGCACCAACGAGTACACCGCTGCCTTAACAGCAGTAGTAACGAGCAGCACCTTGCAGCCGAACCTCGAGTCGACGGCCAGGCTCCCGGACACCGTCAAAGGACTACGAACTACTTCGCGGCAGGATAGCCCGGCTCGTCCAGAGCTCAATTAAACACTCCTGCAAAGGCCAGGACAGGCCGCACTCAGCGGCTCAACCGCTCTCCAGCACGCAAACATTTCTTACATTTCCTTCGCAGGTTCACCTTTGCGCCGACCAGGACGGGCGATATGGAGGCAACTCGAACGCGCAAGGGAATCCTTAGATATTCCCCGCGATGACCATCCGACTATACTCCGGATCCGCACACAGCTTCTTCCCACCGGGCCTCAGCAGGTTCCATAGTCATATTTCCTTTTTTCACATTACCTGTACTTATACGCATCGACGTACTATTCAAATACAACATATGGATTCATATGACGCTTATCTACTGTTATTTCTTATTAAAAATTCTTTTGTTAAGTGGCATCCGTACAACACGATATGCCTTCAAATATGCCAGGGGCTTCATTTTACCCATAATACGGCAATAAAGTCCGAACACCTTCACGGAAGTTCGGCACCCCGAACCCATAGCATTATATGCATCAGCTCCGAGTCATGTCTTGGGTCAATAGTTGGGTTTGCTCGGCTCCCACGTTTTGGTACCTTACGTTCCGCTATATCGGCTTAGGTAGCACTGGGAGAACTACTGCGATTGTGTCCCGGTTCTTCTGGATGAGCACCTCAGTAGAGAAAGCCAAAAACTGACTGTCATGATACGGCGAGAGCTGGTCAGCTGTTCGAGAGGTTGTAAAATCTTTAAGGATTTCTCCCGCATAATGCCATAACCAATGCAGCGTGCGATGGATCGGGTTTTTCTTCCGATCAGGTGCTTATAGAGCCCCTCGTGCGGTCTTCTGAACACCAGGGGCTGCGCCTACCTTCCTAAAGCTCCTATGGCTAAGTGAGAGCGATAAAGCCCTATAGTCCGATTGCCTGGTTCGTTGTGCTGAACACCTCCTTCGAAGGACCCAAAATTGGGATAAAGAGTGATCAGGTCTATCCCGAGCACCCCCGTACTTCTTACGTGGGGGCAGAAGCCGACGAATGGCCAACTCTCAGGATTAATATATAAAACGGCCGCGCAGGAGGATAAACTTTTATATAACAGGCAATAAATAATATAAATGACCTTGTTCAGACATTACAAAGGACAACATGATTTGCATTCACGGAAATATAATGTCCTTGGTACATAGCTCCGCTGCAAGGCAGGATCCTTTCAGGACACTCTCATAATATAATTCGGGCTTGCGGTGCTCCTTCCCCTCTGGTGGTCCTTCGGTCATTAGCTTTTCAGCATCCATCTTCCCACAGTGCACCTTTGCGCGGGCGAAGGCCATTCGCGCACCCTCTATACAGACCGACCGCTTGATGACATCAAGTCGAGGGCAGGCACTCACAAGCCGCTTCACGAGCCCGAAGTAGCTGCTTGGAATCGGCTCAGCGGGCCATAGCCGGATAATCAGATCCTTCATGGCTAGTTCCGCCGCCTTATGCAGTTTGATCAGCTGTTTCAGTTGATCGACAAAAGGCACCGGATAATTCGGTGCCAAATACTGCGACCAGAAGAGCTTATCCGCAGTGTTCCTTTCTTCGGCTCGGTAGAATTGGGCGGCATCCGATATGCTGCAGGGCAGCTCGGCAAATACCCCTGAGAAATCCGAATTCAAAATTAGACATAATTGTCTCCTCAAATACTTGGTTTACATGGAAAAAGACTTACCCGCCGCGATCTTCCTCGCCTCTTTGATCCCCTGTAGGGCGCTTTGGGTTTCCCCCCGGGCTTCGCTCGTGGCCTGATGCGCCTTGGTGAGTTCGGATTCTTTCTCCGTTAAACTCTACTCCAAGGTCTCGCATTTCTTCACGGCCTCTTGCAGCTCCTGCTCAGCTTTAATAACCCTGGCCTCGTGCTTCTCACGAAGAGCCTGCTGTGCGGTTGCCTTTTTCTCGGCCTCAGCCACAGCTTTCTTAAGAGCCTCGACTTCGGTCATCATCCCTAGCGCAAATCATGAAACATATTTCATCATACTGAAAATTCATTCGCAATATACGTGAACAAGACTTGCGCATACCTTGTTTATCTCCCAACTGCATTTTCAACTGGCCAAGTTCTTTTTGGGCCCGCTCCAGACTTTGATTCAGTCCAGAGACCTCCACAGTATGAGAGGCAGCAGCCGCTACAGACGCCTGCTTATAACAGAAGAGAAATAGATGTCATCCAATGAGTCTTCCTGTGAACATACAATTTGATCCTCTGTCCGGTTCTTTCTTTCACCGAACAGTGTATCAGGGGCTACTATCCATACCATGACACTCTTCGAAACCTCATAAAACATACCTCAAAACCTTTTATAAGGCTGATACAGGCTTCATTCAGTCCACTCTCAGCAGACTGAATCTTCTCAATCACCGCACCCATAAGGGCACGGTGTTCATCGACGATGGAGGCGCTCTTCAGCGCCACCAACAAAGCATGCGACACCTCTGGTTGGACAGAGATTGCCGGTGAAACAGGCATGCCCCCTCCAGCTGAGAGAGGCTGCCTGCTTGATTCTGGAGCCGTATTGGTCTCCGGAATTGCATCCGGCTGGGAGCCGAATTCAAGATGGCCCCCGCCATCAGCTCCCATGGGAATTTTCTCCCCCATGTGTCCGACCCCTGAAGTTTGATCTCCAGGCGCCGCCTTCACGGTCTTTTCCTCTCCTCCTTGGTCGGGGTCCCTCTGGGACGAAGCCTCGGTGTTATTCACCTATTTGGATGAAGGGGCCTTCGGGGGCGTCCCGCTCTCCATTGCATCCGATCTCAACGAATCCTCTGATGAGGATTGTTTGATACGGGACCTCGACGGACTACAAAAAAATGGCTCAGGTTAAAATATTATGCCATGATGAGTCTGGACGCATAAACGTACTCAGATTCAATATACTCATGAATTCACCAGGGGCTGGGCCCTGGGATCCCATGCCGGGCCGCTGTCGGCGGCGGCAGTGGACTCCTCCAGAAGAGGAGCTTTGCCCCTTTTGGGCGACTCGGCCTCCAAGTGTGCGGAGGCTGTCCTCTTCTTTCTTCCCCCCGCAGGGGATTCATCTTCCTCCTCCTCCTCGTCCTCTTCGGAGGCGGAACGGGCATCAGAGCCTTCAGATATTGTGTCCGAAGTGCCGTGGCGACGAAGGCCGCCCCAAGTCTTTTTGGCCTCCTCGGCCGTCTTCTTCGGCACCTTGTAAGGCGCCAGGACCAGCATCTTCGTCAGAAGTGGGACGGCCGGTTCTTCGGGCAGCGGGGCCGGACAATGGATCCGCACCGCCTTCTTCGTACAGCCCTAGGAGAATTGTGGAAAACACATTAGGCGCTTCCCTTGGGTTATGCGGATAAAAAGTACGATGACTTACCAAGCTTGCAGGGCGGGACGGTTGGTACCCGCGGTCTTCGGCGGAGTCCGGCCATGATTTCCAGGACTTGAAAAGCACCTTCTAGATGTCCTTGTGCGAGGAGCCGAAAAGCACTCGCAGGGTTTGGTGCTTGGCCAGATCGAATTCCCATAGATTGCAAGTCCGGTGTTGACAATGCAGGATCCGGCAAACTAACATCACCTGGACTACATTGACAAGTTCAATGTTCTTGTCTCCCATATCTTTAACGTGCATCTGGAGCACTGACAATTCGTTGGACGAGGACCAGTTCAGGCCCTTCTTGACCCAGGTTGTAAGCCGCAGGGGGGCACTAGATCGAAACTCGGGAGTAGCGGCCCAATCCGTGCCACGCGGCTTGGTGATGTAAAACCACTGCTGTTGCCACTCCTTGACAGAATCGTTAAAGGTGCCTGTTGGCCATGTAACATTGTGCATCTTGCTCACCATAGCGCCCCCGCACTCGGCGTGCTCACCACCCACTACCTTGGGCTTCACATTGAAAATCTTCAGCCATAAGCCGGAATGTGGCGAGATGCGGAGAAAAGCCTCGCACACGACAATGAATGTCGAGATGTTGAGGAAGGAATTAGTGGACAGATCGTGAAGATCGATCCCATAATGATACATAATGCCGCGAACGAACGGGTGGAGGGGAAACCCTAGCCCGCGGACAAAGGGATGGAGGAATACAACCCTCTCGTGGGGTTCCAGAGTAGGGACGATCTGTCCCGCCGTCGGGAGACGGTGGCTAATTTTCTTGGCCAGATACCCGGCCTCCCAAAGCTTTTTGATGTCCTTCTCCCGGACGGTAGAGGCCATCCATTTGCCTCCTACTCCGGATCCAGACATTTTCGGAAGGCCTTTGTGGGCAGAGAAGATGAACACTTGGGCGCTGGAGCTCGGGCGGAGGGGAATGGATCGGGAAGAAGAAAGCGTGGGTGCGAATAGGAGTCCTTATCCCCTTATAAAGGCAGCAGGGATTCTACGCCTCCCGACTTGCCTGGTAAAACCGCTTATTCCCCCAAGCGCCGTAATTGATGGCGCGGTTGGGTTACCCACACCCGTATTGATGAGAATCCCGTGAAAAGAGGGACACGATCTCTGCTTCGACAAGACGTACCAACAAAACCGCCTCGCAACACGTGCAATGGCAGGCTCGAAAAAACGGTTCGTCATGACCACATCACGGCAGAATGTCACGTTAAGAAAAGCTGTCAGCAGATTAGATTTGTGGAAATATTATTCTCTCTACGGTGGTATGTGGAATTTGTTTTGCAGGGCCGGACACTATCCTTGAGTTCAAAATCTTCTATGGAATACTCGGAGGAGGAACCCGCCTCGCAATGCCGAAGACGATCTGCATGCCGGACTCATCGTCATTGAAGCCTGGTTCAGGGGCTACTGAGCGAGTCCTGGATTAGGGGGTCCCCGGACAGCCGGACTATATACTTTAGCCGGACTGTTGGACTATGAAGACACAAGATTGAAGACTCCGTCCCGTGTCCGGATGGGACTCTCCTTGGCATGGAAGGCAAGCTTGGCAATACGGATATGTAGATCTCCTCCCTTGTAACCGACTCTGTGTAACCCTAGCCCCCTCCGGTGTCTATATAAACCGGAGGGTTTAGTCCGTAGGACAACAACAATCATACCATAGGCTAGCTTCTAGGGTTTAGCCTCTACGATCTCGTGGTAGATCAACTCTTGTAATACTCATATCATCAAGATCAATCAAGCAGGAAGTAGGGTATTACCTCCATCGAGAGGGCCTGAACCTGGGTAAACATCGTGTCCCCCGCCTCCTGTTACCATCCGCCTTAGATGCACAGTTCGGGACCCCCTACCCGAGATCCGCCGGTTTTGACACCGACAGGGAGGAGTAGTATGAAGGTGCAAAACCAAGTACGCGTATGGCCAGTCAGTCAACGCACCTCCTCCTGGCATATCACTGACATGTGGGACCGGAGTGTGGGCAAACTGATCTCAATTGACGGCAAAATGGCCAACCCGCCGTTCCTTGAGAGAGACGAGGAGCGAGAACACAGACGGGCTCGCACGGAGGCCAAGATATATTCAAGCATGGTTGATAGATATCATTATTACATGTTGGGCTGCCGTTTTCCGCCCTTCTCTGGAATAAATGCGTTCTTTATCAGAGATTAAAAAAAATAAGAGTACAGAGGCTCCACCATGCGGTTCTAGTAGTAGTACTACTCGTACTACTTAACCTTGCGCTTGGCTCTTCGCCTCTTCGTGAAGTCAAAAAATGTTGGTACTCCGCATGTTCGGTAGTACAGTGTATGCCTCTGGCAATCTGACACCGAATGAGCTGATGCATGTCCACCGCCTGGGCGAGGGTACGTTGCATTAGTCAAAAGGCGTAAGCGAGCTTCACCTTGTCTTGCAAGCTTCTCCTTGTTCTGCGAGTTGACGGGACACACCAAAAAGTAGTGCTAGTCCATACTCCCTCCTTTCCGGTTAATATGGCTTAATCTTTTTTGCGGGTAAATGAGAGAGCTTTATTCATATATAAGCATTCTTAGGACAGTCAGCCAAGACACTGGTCACTAGGAAGCGAGGTAGTACCCCGCAAAAAAGAAGTAGGAAGCAAGGTGTTTCATCAAGCCATCTCTCGGCCACATTCAAAGTGCAGCAAGCACGGTTCGCACAAAGATGCGCCGCAAGGTTTGCTGACCTATTTACATGTTGAATAACAAAAAAGAGGAAATATTACCGAGCGCTCCTATTTTTAACAGGATATGAGCCAGAATTAAGCGAGAATTGTGGCGAGTGTTCCATGCAATCAACTTCCATTATCACATGCGAGAACCCTCGAAGAGAACCAAATGTGTTGAAGATTGCTTTATCACATTTTAAAAATATAATAAGAGTGCAGACGCTCCTCCATCCGGTTCCTAGTACTAGTATAGTACATACCTCTATAGACTATAGTAGTAGTACTAGTACTAGTAAACTTTGCGCTTGGCTGTTCGCCTCTTCGGGAAGTGGAACAATAATAGTACTAGTATAGTGTATGCTTCTGGCAATCTGACACTGAATTAACTGTTGCACGTCCACCACCTGAGCGAGGGAGAGCTTGCATTAGTCAAAAGTTTCTCCTTGTCCTGCGGGCCACCGCACGCAAGCTTCTCCCGTCCTGCAAGCTTCTCCTCATTCGGCAAGTTGACGGGACACACCAAAGTAATGCTAGTCCATACTGCCTCCTCTCCGGTTAATATGGCTTAATTTCAAATGAGATAAATACATTGTATGTCACTGTATATTTGTAAAAATACGGCCAGTGGACTTCATAATACGCTCATTGCACTCAATATATACATTTTCTGGTGTTTATACGGTCACTAGCTCACCCTGGCTGAATATGTGCGTGCATGCACGTGTAGGTTGAGCACTTGAGCGTGACTGTGTGTGTTCCGTCGTGTGCTCGGACATGCATGCATTAGGGCATCGCGCGCGTTTTTGCGTCCATGTGTATGTGTGAATGTTGCATACACGTAGGGGGAGTACGTGTAGGGGCCACTAAAGGAGTAGTCAAATCACACGGTAAGTTAGTCCGAAGAAGCAACCATCATTTCACTCTTCAATTACTCGTACGCAATATAAAATGGTTGATATGGAGAGAAAAAGAAAACCACTATATATACACTAGCAGGAGCCTAAGCTACAAGCCTGCTTGCTTGGGTTGCTCTCTTCACAAGCATAGAACGACGGTGGCCACACCGCTGGTCACATATCCGGCCTGATCCCGCAGCTGGGGGAAGGGAACAATGTTCTGCGTAGACGCGGTGGACATCAGCGAGGGAGAAAATCCACAGTCGGTGCGTCCCAATTGGGGGTCACTGCGGTATGGGCCAATGCCGCATCCCAACCGCCCTTCTAGCTACAGCCCGACGTCCCAGGTAGTCCATCTTCCTTTTGGAGCCGGCTTCCTCCACTGCCGCAGCTCCCCACGTAGCTCCATCTCCATGTCGATCTTTCTCTACTTCTACCGGCTTCTACTTGTGATGAGTTTATGTCTCATGAACTAGTGCAGTACTATTATTCCAATCACACTTCTTCAATATCTTTGCCATCAGGGATGCTCAGCTCGATTTTAGTGGAACTGCACAAAAGCATCGTATGATCTGAGGGTGCCAGCCATCTTTCCTTCAACAGGTTCTACCTGGCCAAGAAATTAAATCCTGTTTAGGGTTTAGGGTTTAAGTCGTAGTGACCCCATCAGTAGTTTTTCTTTCGTACACGCTCTCACAACTTTTGTCTTTAGTTGTGAAGTAAATATTGGCTATGATCTGTGAATCATTGAGATGCATCAACATGCGTGTTAGTTTTCCTTTGTATTTGATGGAATGTTGTAACGGGGCAACCTTGGAGTAGGAATGAAAATGGAGTGGAAAGTTTCCGTTTTTCCGGAGAAAAAATAGAAACGGAGAGAAACCAACGTTTCGTTTTGTTGGATCGCGCCATCGAGCAAAACCAACATTTAAATCACGTCTGTCGCGTTCGTGTCTCACCCTCCTCTACGGCTCGACCCCACACGGTCGCTCGGCATGCCCCTCAGCGCAAACGGAGTATACGATAAATTTCCCGCCTGCTTGTCGATGGATCGCGCCATGGAGTACTAGTACTACTGGAAGAGATTGACGAGTTGGGGGAGGACAGCTAGCTGTAGCATGGACTCCCAAGAACTTTTTACATGCATGTTGTGGCCGGCTATTGCGACCTTTGAACGCGGAGCAGTCGCGTGCACCAGGAAGCGGCGCGGGCGATGCTCTCTCGACCGGCGTGCTGCTTCAATGCCGGCGCCAGTGAGAGGTCGCGCCCGCTCTGGCCGGGCATGAATGCGGCACTGACCGTTTCGGGCGGGAAACACGCGCGGGTGATGAAGAGGGTTCGGGTTGGTCAGGAGCGACGTGGCAGCGGTCCGGACGCCCGCAAACAAGAGATGTTGTACGTTAATATTGCCGCGTATATAATTAACAACGTAAATAATGTGCCAGTTGGACAAATATGATTGGAGATGGAGATGGAAATGGAATTTTACGTAAACACGTATGCATGTCTATGTCTATGTGTGTGTGCGCGACGACTCTCGCGACCTGGAAGCGGGGGCGTGTTTTTGATCGAGTTTTCTTTCTTGGTACGTTAAAAAATTGTCCGCCAGTTTTCGTTTCTTTTTTCTGGGAACGCGCGTATTCTATTTAAAACCACTGCTATGGAGAGATTGTTTTACTCCATTATAGCCTCTTGTTTGATAGAGTTTCTCGCGTCTCGCTCTCTCACCCTCTCCATATCAAAACAAGATGACAGTGTCCACACTATCTCTCTCCTCACCGGTGGTCACAGATCCGGCCGAATCCCATCTGCTGCGGGAGGTGAGGAGGTGCAGCGTTGACATTGTCGCCGTCGGCAATGGAGGAAGCCGATGCGCACTGCCCTCTCGGAGCCGGCGCTGGCGCGGACGAAGATCCTCCGCGCCCTTGTTCGCTGTCGTCGTGTGGGAAGATCCCACCCGCCCGCCTAAGCGACATCTCGCCCACCTGAGGTATAACTTCTTGTACTGATCCAGCTCCCCAGGTCGCTGCATGCGGGTTTTCTTCTATGCGACTACTCCCCAGCTCCCCATGTATAGTAGCTAGGGTTCGTCGGCTGGTCCAACATCACCTACTATCACTCGAAGAGTTGTCCTGATTTATGCCTCGGTGGAGGTATACATGTTGTTTCGACAAAAAGTACATGCTGGTTGTGCGGTCATTGTCCATATGCTCATATTGCTGCTGCTAATCTAATACTATCACTGGTTAAATGAAGAAATGCTTTTTTCTTGGGTATCCTGGTTTAGTTCCCATCAAGATAATCATGATGCTTCTATTTGTTGGTGTACTTTTCATAATTCTTATTGACAATTGAGATGTCGTTGTTAATCTTGTAAAACAAAGTAACAACACTATATCCCTTTTTTATATTTTTGGAAACAGCGATGCGTATCTCCATACCCGGGCATGTCTTCCTCAATTTTAGTGGAACTGCACAAAATTGGATGGCCATTGTTGTTCTGCCTCACTTTCCTCTACCACGTGGTTCTTCCTTCCTCGAGCTTGACTACTGAGAAGAAACAGACCACAGTGAGGATTTGTCGAACTTCATAGGTGCCTCACCCAAACTTGATGCCAAATGGATGATGCATCACCACGATGACCTATCGATGCTCATGGTTGCGCCTCATGGTTGCGTCGGCTGGTGAAGCTAATCGATTTTCAATGAAAAACAAGCTGTCTTGTGACAGCCTGGTTTTTGCCCTCTTTTATTTGCCTGATTTTCATTTGGATTGATTTTAAAATTTGGAGTTTTTGAATCTTTTCATATGGACTTAAACACTTGGGTACCCCTTGGCTTTCACCCAAGTGCCTCATTTCCCTCTCTAATCATCTTTTCCTCTCTGGTTCTACTCAAAATAATATTTGGAATATTTTCTTAAATGAAAAATATTCATTTCCCCCTCTTAAACCCCGGCTCGCTCAATGTGCTCCAAAGCAACCCCAATTTTTCTTGCCCACAAATATCTGAGAAAATTCACAAATATTCTTTGAACCCTAGGCCGCCTTCCTGAGCAAAAATATTTCATCACTTTTTGGAATATTTTTGCTACAGAAAATATTTTCTGTTTTGGACAGAAATGATGGTTTCTACAGCAACTACCATTTTACTTGCTCCAATGTGGCTGATTTTTCTTGTGCATCATCACCTGAGTAGATGATTGCTAACCTCCAAAGCCTAGCTCCCAACTCCCAGCCGTTTGACCTCAGTAACCTCTCAAAGTTACTGATCAGAAACTTACTAGGCTTGTGAAATCTTTTCTACTGCGTCTGGATCCAAACCAAAGTGTGGTAATCTTCAAAACTACCACGAAAAACAAGCCAGACATGAGTTTTGGACTTAGGTCGGCCTGAGGGCAAAGTTCACACGGTGACCACGCATGTACACGATGCCAACCCGCGTGTCGACACGCTCTGAGTGCCGCCGAGCGCTCTGTTTCGCGCATGCTCGCTTCCCCGCCTGCCTAAGCATGCCAAACCTCGCCACAATCTTCGTCCTAGCTCCCTTAACTCTCCCCTGGCACTCGCCGACGCCGGAGCTCGCCGCAACGAGCACGGGCGCGGTCCGGCCAACGCAACAGTGCGCTCTGCACTGTGCCCGTCGCCTTCCTCTTGATCCTGTGCTCGTCTCCGTTCGCCCATAGTCCCCGCGTGAGCTGCATCGCCTTCTCCCCCTCTCACTAACGCTGCTCGTCGCCGGGCGCCATGTCCAGGTGTCACCGGCGTAGCCCGATCCCTCCCTCGATGCTCGCCTATAAATGGATCCCTCCCTAGTCTCCTCGAGCACCATCCTCCACTCCCACACACTCCACAACCTCGTAGAGAACCGTAGCCCGGCCAGGCAGGCCGCGGGCTGCCGTCCCCGAGCTCGATCTCGCTGGCGATCCCCTCGGGTCGTCTCCGTAGCTCCGGCCCCTCCCAGGCCTGGGCAACCCTTCCAGGGCCTCCGCCACTCTGCGGTGGTGCCGTTTCGCCCGGTTGGAGTCGCCTCTGCTCGCCGTCGTCTTCATCTCCGGCGAGCTCTACTTCCTGTCTCCGCTAGAGAGGACGATTTCGACGCCGTCCGCCCCTAGCCACTCTACGGGTACGGGCAGGTGCGCCTCTGTCTCCTCTCTCGATCCCTCCCTCTCATTTTGGCCAAGGAGCCCTCGTCGCCGGCGTGAGCTCCCGCGAAGCCGCACCATTCTCTGTTTCCTTTCCCCTCTCCCCCTCACCTGACTAGCGGGGCCCGCTAGTCAGCCACTCAGTACGCGCGTGAAGCGGTACGAGTGGTGGCGCCCCGAGGCTTTACGCCTTCGACGTCACCCCCAGTCTGTTTTTATTTAAATTCAAATTTCATTTATATCCGGAGAGCTTCAAACAGCTATAACTCTTCAACCACAAGTCCAAATGAATTGATTCTTTTTGCATTGTGTTCTTTGTAAAGAAATCTAGCAGCTCACCAAAAATGGGATTTTCCCCTGTTGTCTAGATTTTCTGGTGATTTTTAGAAGGGTTCTTGATATTTTCTTCTTGTGTTTAAAATTATTTTCAGAGGGTGAGGCTTGTCTTGAGGATCACCACGAGGCTTGTGAACCTCATCTGCACTAAGGCAAGCCACAACAACATTTTCATGATGCCACTACAATATTTATGATTTTTCTACTTGAATGAATGATTTAATCCATGCATTTAAATCACTATTATGCTATTTATATTCTGTTAGTGCTTGTTTAAGTTAATATGCTTGAATTACAGAAAGTTTGTAGCTAACTAAGTTGGTATAGAGACTAGAATTTATTTTGCTATGAAAGAAATAATATGGTTATGGATATAAGTCATTAATTGGAATTATTTTTCTTGCATGAGAAAAATGATAAAATTTGTTAGAAAAGATTCTGTTTAGTGTGAGGTTTAATCTTAACCAGAGAAGTGTCAAGAGTTATTGATGTTATGCTTAGTGTGGATATAGTTGACTCAGTCTTTTCCGTTAATATGTGATGCATATGTTAGTGTTGCATTTCATGGCATACTATGACACCGGTTATTTTCAATTTAAGTTGAACCTGATAATAACACAACTTGAATATATCATTGACCGGGTCATGGTGCCACTGAATCGAGTTTTTCCCACTACAACCACATTTGCCTGTATGGGAAGGCCTTTATTCTGTCCGTTGTCATGCCTCTGGTCGGTGCCTCCAACGAGGGAAGGTTATGGGCGTGCGGTACCCTGGCCCGATAAGCAGACATAACCTTGTGTGCCCGTTGTTGAGATTTTTGGTACCGGTCCCCGTGAGGGACGTTTATGTTTTGGCCAGGACAGTGGTCGTTGTGTCTTTGGTAGACACGGGGCCACCCAAGACTAGCCCAGTTGGGAGAGAGTCAGAGTGGCCGGGAGAGTGTCATGGCAATGGAGGGGTTCCGTCGGAATGCCGTTGGTCCACCCGAATGGGAGTACGAGGCCATGGGTTCCGTGATGTGGGTACAGTGCGCTACCTCTGCAGAGTGTATTAATCTATCGATAGCCGAGTCCACGGTTATGGACACGCTCGAAAGTAGGTCACACCATGGGTCAACATTTAATAAATCTTACACACTAAGTTATGAACTTTGCATAGTTAAGTGATGGCGGGAAGGTCATCTTGTGGGTTGAGACCAAGTGTTGGTCGTGGTTGTGATCGCCGGAAGGATCGCCGTTTGAGACCAAAGAGTGGCCGATTTGTGGTCGCCAAAAAGATCATGAGATATCCCTAGTTAAGACCATGATGTTGGCATGGTGGTGATCCAAGAGCGATCACCGTTGGTAAGTCAGTCCGTGGGACTTTTCCCACAAGAGCATGATCACAACATGTCGGTTATTTTGTTGCATTATTAATAATTGGTTAATTATCATGATATTGTTTGTCATTATGTTTATGCTTGTTGTGAGCTTCCAAGTACATTCAATGTACTGACCTGGCGTGTCATGCCAGATTTCAGGAAAGTCTCGTTGGAAAGGAGTGCTGTCCGAATCTAGATTGTGTCCACATCGGTGTCCCTGTGTTATGGAGTTTCCACTACGACGTTGTTTCGCTGCCGCGTAGTTATTATGATCGAGGCCCCTTTATGTTCACTAAATAATGTACATATTGTTCAGCCGCACCGTGTGTGCCGCTTGGCCTCGCTACCTATTGTAATATAAACTATTATCCGCTAGCATCAATAAAGCGGTTGTTTTCTGTACCAAGATGTTGTGTGTTGCCAGAAGACATGGTCTCTGGGCTGGCAATGCATGGTAAACCGGTTGCTCTGAGCCGGGGTGCCACATGTATTCCATTAGTGCTCTTTGCTTGTTACCCACAAAGATGATATCCTTCGTCAGTTCACCTTGGTTGCGTTGGAGACGCAGTCGTCTTTCACGTTGGTGCAATTTTATCACACAATTGGCTATGAACCAAATGTTTCCTCGAAGAAGGATCGACGTTGGTACTAAGAGCATAAGTTTTGTATTGATTTCTAAGCCTTCTCACAACTTTGTCTCCAGCTCCCCTGTAATTTTATTTGTCCAGCTATTAACTTTGATTAAAAAAATGGTGTGGACTAAAAACCCAGATGGACGTAGTAGCCCTCCATTTTTATTCATTCCGCATATTAGATTTGACTGAAGTCAAACATTGTAAAGTTTGACCAAGTTTAGGTCGAACACAACAAACCATAATTATTAGAGAGGGCAAACTGTACATACTCTCAAACCTTTCCGATAATTGAAATTAAAATTCTTTATTTGTACACACTCTCACACGTTTCCGATAATTTGGCGCATGTGTGGTTGTTCAATTAAGGGAGGGTAGTGTACCGCATGTGAAGGACAGGAAGTGCGACCAGGATGCATGGATCATTAGTTCATAGGAAGTACTCCCTCCGTTCCTAAATATTTGTCTTTCAAGTGGTTTTCAATGGACTACCACATACGGATGTATATAGAATTTTTTTACAGTGTAGATTCACTCATTTTGCTCCGTATGTAGTCATTTGTTGAAATCTCTAGAAAGACAAATATTTAGGAACAGAGGGATTAGTAGTTTTCTTCACTGGTACGTTAAATAAAGAGTTTCGTTTCGTACTTACACAATTTAAAACGATTGTTATGGAGAGAATAAGAAAACCACTCCACTATATATTAGTCGTATACACGAGTACTATATGGGCACAGCTTCATTGACTTTAGTGCACCTGCCTTTGGGTTTATGACAGGTGGGCCCAAAATGTGGCTGGCCCACCTGCCATACAGCCAAAAGCAGGTGCCGTTAGGGCACCGGAGCTCAGTCCGTACTACAGTATACACTACAAGAAATATGTCAACTTGTGACCTTGAATATTGGTCACTGAAAGGTCATTGTTTTTCATTTGCGACCTTTTTGTGACCAAAAACAGAAGGTCAAAAGCTGGCAGTCATAAACTGAAATTAACGACCTTCTCTATGAGAAGGTCATAGATGTTTACGACCAAAACAGAAGGTCGTTGAACCCATGACCTTTTGTTTTGGTCACTGGCTGTCTGCCCAGGCCACGTCGGATCCGACGTGGCAATCTGACGTGGCTAAATTGCGGCCAATTGAAAAGGTCACTCACAAGATTCAGCCCGGTCCGATTGGGTGTTTTACATGGGCCAGGCCCGACAATTCAGCCAATTTATGATTTTTTTCCTTGATGTTTTTGGGCCTTTTCTATCATGGGCCCTTACCTTTCCACATAGTTCGTTTCCTTTTTGTTTCTATTTCAGTCAAGGCCTGCTTATAGTACTTCTGAATTGCTTTTCAGCCCAGGTTATTTTGGGCCATGGCATCTTAATAGTACAAGCATATTTGGGTCGTGGCCACTATCAGGTCCAGTAAGAACATTTTCTGGAGAATTTAATGTTCAAGTAAAATGTACACAACACATTACAGGAAAATAACACATACAAGAGCAGATAGAATTTCATTTCACTCCTACAGCTCACTACATCACAGTACATGACAATCATTCAAAATAGGCCGCCACACGACATGGAAGCAAAATAAACAGTACTGCTCTTGGAAGCAAAATAAACAGTACTAGGCAGTACTGTTTACTAGGAAGTAGACGAGTACATCTCATTTCAAATAAACAGTACTGCTCTTGGAAGAAAAATAGGCCGCCACACGCCATGGTGCTCCATCTTACTCGATCTGGCCCCAAGTAACACTACAAAAAAAAGACACATCCGTGACATTTTGGGCTGAACGAAATTTTTTTCTGTCATACATATGACACTTCTATGACGATAATTGTGACAAAACCCGGTATCATCATAGATGTGGTGGGCTCCTACTTCTATGACAAAAAATCATGACAGAAAATGGGCTTTTCGTCCTGCGCGGGCCGGAGACGCAGCTGCATGATATTCTTTGGGCCGTCCATGACGGAAAAAACCGTGGTAGAAGCGAGGGGGAGGAAAATTTCGGGGAGTTCCCGGTTACGGTGGGGGGTCGGGGGCCGAGCGATGCGCGTTTCTCTCGTACACGTACGCGCGCGTGTGCGAGGCGTTGGCTCTAACTGAACCCGAGCGAGGCGTTGGGCTCTAACTGAACCTGAGCGATTGCACTGCAGGCTACGCGTTACTGAACCCGAGCGAGGCGTTGGGCTCTAACTGAACCTGAGCGATTGCACTGCAGGCTACGCGTTACTGAACCCGAGCGATCGATCGATGGCTGTTAACTGAACCCGATCGAGTGATTCCTTCGCCACTGCTGCTAACTGAAGCCGATCGATTGGATGAACAGTGAGCATTGCGGGGGGAGGGGGGTTGGATGAACAGTGAGCGGTGGCGTTGCCTCTGGATGAACAGGACCCCGTGGTGTGGAGGGCTGGATGAACAGTAGACGGTGGAGGGGTGCCCGTGGAGGGGTGGTTGAACAGGACCCCGTGGTGTGGAGGGCTAGATGAACAGTAGACGGTGGAGGGGTGCCCGTGGAGGGGTGGTTGAACAGTAGCCGGTGGAGTAGCGCGCGGTGGAGGCTGGATGAACAGGAGCCCGTGGAGGCTGGAGGAGGTCGACGGTAGCCCGTGGAGGCTGGAGGAGGTCGACGGTGGAGATGAACAGTATCCCGTGGAGTCCCTTTTTCGGTACGCCACACCCCTCCTGATGAACAGGACCCCCGTTT
Source organism: Triticum aestivum (assembly GCF_018294505.1). Lineage (NCBI taxonomy): Eukaryota > Viridiplantae > Streptophyta > Magnoliopsida > Poales > Poaceae > Triticum > Triticum aestivum. The sequence goes on from NC_057811.1 coordinate 172,495,875, forward strand.
CGACCGTAGGAGGTCCGTTTCGTCCGTTTTGCGGTACGCCACACCCCTCTCGATCAACAGGACCCCCGTTTCGACCGTAGGAGGTCCGTTTCATCCGT
>NC_057811.1:172496135-172496965 GCF_018294505.1 Triticum aestivum
GAACAGGACCCCCGTTTCGACCGTAGGAGGTCCGTTTCGTCCGTTTTGCGGTACGTCACACCCCTCCCGATCAACAGGACCCCTGTTTCGACCGTAGGAGGTCTGTTTCCTCCGTTTTGTGGTACGCCACACCCCTCCCGATCAACAGGACACCGTTCCGAATGTAGGAGGTCCGTTTCCTCCGTTTTGCGGTACGCCAGGCCTCGTTTCCATCGCCTGTTCCGTCCAAGCCCTCCCGAGAACACGAGCACGCATTCCGTTCCAACCCAGCCGGTTGGCTCCCACGCGTTCCGTTGCCTCCCGATGAACACGACGCATTCCGTTGCCTCCCCATGAACACGACGCATTCCATTGCCTCCCCATGAACACGACGCATTCCGTTGCCTCCCCATGAACACGACGACGACGCTGTTTCTCCGTTCTGACCCAGCCATGTACACGAGCCCTGGCCGTACGTATGCGCGAGTAGGCGTTCGAGACCCCGCCCGTATGTACACATACGTGGCCATATGTTCTTTCTTGCACCCTGGCCGCTGTACGTACGTGTACATGCTACGTGCGCGCCTCTACTACGACATGTGCGCGCCTCTACTACGACACGTGCGCGCCTCTACATCGACCAGTATGTACGTACACGTTCGCGACCAGAATGACAACGCTACGTACGCTTCGACCAGGTGGGTCCCGACTGTCAGGCACTTCCTTGCCTGCGAAGATGTAGCTGGGGGGTCCCAGCAGTCAGGGGGGCGAATCGTTTTTTTTGCCCGGACGCACTTCCTTGCGTGCGAAGATGTAGCTGGTGGGTCCCAGCACTCAGGGGGCCGAATCGT
>NC_057811.1:172497039-172526479 GCF_018294505.1 Triticum aestivum
GGCCGAATCGTTTTTTTTTTTGCCCGGACGCACTTCCTTGCGTGCGAAGGTGTAGCTAGTGGGTCCCAGCAGTCAGGGGGCGAATCATTTCTTTTTGCCTGGACGCACTTCCTTGCGTGCGAAGATGAAGCTGGTGGGTCCCAGCAGTCAGGGGGAAACGTTTTTTCCGTGAAATACAGTGGCACGTCCGATGGGTCCCAGCTGTCAGGTGGAGGAATCATTATTTTCCACGTAATAAGGAGGCACTTCCTTGCCGCGGCCGTGGACCCAACTGTCAGCCTCTCCACGTACAGTCCATGTCCAATGGAAGTCGTTCCTTGACCACGTTGACCAGGCCGCGCCGAGAGCACCACGGCGGTGGACGACGGCGAGGCCTAGGAAGGGGACGACGCGGAGCCGGGGAAGACGTGGCAGTGGAAGCCCGCGCTGAGAGGAGTACGAGGGTTCACTGGTTCGGCTGCGATGTGAGGCTGCCGTCGCCGTAGGGCCTGGCCAGCGGTGGGAATAGTAGGGGGCGGTGAGGCCTCCGCGGCAGCACAGCCGCCCACGGGAGGCAGGAGCATGCGGCACGACCGGCGCTGCTTTGGGCAGCTGTAGCAAGAAGACCAGAGGTTGAAGAAGCACTACGGCCGTTGGATGGACATCGTACGGTCACTGGAGCTAGAATCGTTCATATTGACTAAGTTGACAAAGCCCTCCTTCCCCGTCAACTTAGTTGGCCCACAAGTCATCCTCCCACTATGGTGGGTCCCAGCTAGCAGGGGGTATTCATTTTTTTGTGCGTAATAAGGAGGCACTTCCTTGTGTGCGAAGATATAGCTGGTGGGTCCGACATGTCAGCGGGGGGAACGTTTTTTTCACGAAATACAGAGGCCCTTCCGATGGGTCCCAGCTGTCAGGGGGAGGAATCATTATTTTGCGCGTACAGTCCACGGCCGATGGATGTCGTTCGTTGACCACGTTGACCAGGCCGCGCCGAGAGCACCATGGCGGTGGACGACGGCGAGGCCTAGGAAGGGAACGACACGGAGCTGGGGAAGACTCGGCAATGGTTGCCCACGCGGTGGGGAGTACGAGGGTTTACTGGTCCGGCTGCCGTCGCCAGAAAATAACAGGAGGTGTGGGTGAGTCGAGGAATGGCCTGGCCAGCAATGAAGTAGGGTGGGGCGGTGCGGCCTGTGCGGCAGCACAGCCGGCCACGGGAGGCGGGAGCAGGCAGTCCCACCGGAGCTGGTTTGTGCAGCTGGAGCAAGAAGATCAGATATTGAAGAAGCAGCACGGCCGTTGGATTAACATCCAACGGTCACTACTGCTAGAATCGTTTGTGGACTAAGTTGACAAAGCCAAAGTACACGTCAACCTAGTAGACCCACAAGTCAGCCTCCAAATCTGTCCCAAACAACATACAGCCCGAAATTTCTTGCCAGATTCAAATTAATTTTAAATCTAAATATACCTTAATTTAAATTCAATGAAATTTTACCCGCACAAAAACAATGAAATTTAAAATATCAAAATCCGAAAGAAAACAATATTTTGGAATTAATTGCCTGTTTGCTGTATTTTTCATTTTACAGCCCATTTATTATTACTTATAGCCCATTTCTTATTACTTATAGCCCATTTTCTGGGCAAAATGCATCCCTCCTCGTCTTGAAAGATTTCCGACCCAGCAGGGCATAGAAAAGCAAGTAGGCCTACGTTGGTTATTCTGCAAAAAACAAAATAGCTGGCTAGCCATTTTTAGAAAGGAAAAAAACAAACTAGGCTGGTCATGTGCTAAACATATGAAATAAAAGCCTGGGCTAGACGGGCCACGGGTCCCGCACAACCCAGTTGATACCCTTCTCCGTCCCGAAAAAACAAAATTACTGCGCGCGCTGCTGGAGCCCTACTGTCATCCTCACCATGTACGGTCATCTCCTTATTCCTCTCGGTTGTTGACCATGTTGACAACACTTGAGGGCGGCGCCGCGGTGAGCGAACCAAGGCGGAGGACGATGGTGAGGCCTCGGACGGGAACGAACAGGAGCCGGGGAAGATCACAGCCAGCCGTGGGAGGCAGGAGCAGGCGGTCCCGCCGGCGCTGGTTTGGCTTTGGCGGCTCGAGGAAGAAGAGACTGAAGAAACGCGACAGACGTAGAATGTCAATCCAACGGTCAAGGTTGGCACAATCGTTTGTTGACTAAGCGGACACCAAGTAGCATACTTTTTTATATATAGGAAGAAAACTGCGAGGAAAATGCGTTCATCTGCTGTCCTCCTCATAGGGAACGTTCGCCACATAAGTGACTAGCACCCTTGGTTTTCAACTGAGAGGTCTTGGGTTCGAGTCCCAGGAACTCTCAATTTTGTCCTCCTTCCTTCCTCGCAAAAAAAGGGAAAGAAAATCAAAGACTTGGGAAGGCGTACAGAACAAGCTTGTGTACCAGTAAAGAGACGTTGCCGAGTTTTAGAAAAAAGAAAGACGTGCTCCTGTAGCTGGTTCGAATCCAAACCTAGACTATGACTATATATGGTGCTATGCTACTCTGCAAGTAATGAAACTGACATATCCAACGTTCGCTTCTCCTCTTCTCTACTTACTCTGCCTAGCATCAGAAGCTCTGGCCGCAGCAACCATGTCCGCTGGCTGCTCGTCCACCTGCTCTGCAGCAGGCAACAACCAGATATGCGCCAAGTCGCCACCCGTACCATCCCCTGTGGGTCTCATTACACACCCGCCGGCATGCGCACCGCAGCCGATTGCTCATCGCAACCCGCTGCCGTTGGTGTGGTGCCACTGTTGCAAATCACGCAGAGTCATCCGTCGCGTCTCAACCACAATCCGCAACCCTGGCCGAGTCTTCTACAAATGCTCGAATCATGGGGTAATAATATGTTTAAGTGTTGTTCTACTGCTTTCAGTTGCTGATTTTTTTAATAGTTTGGTTGATGATCTTCCAATTTGATTCGTGCAGAAAAGGGAAGATTCGTGTGATTTGTATTTCTGGGAAGTTGCTGATGTGGGGGAATGCAACTACGCTGATTATTTGGTTAGCCGAGGAATCCCAATACCAGCAGGTTGGGGTGTTGGACAAGTAACTGAAGGAACGACAGAAGAGGAAGATGCAGAGCAGAAGGTTAAAGATGCAGTTCCTCTGATCATGGCCAAGCAACAGCTGCTGAACGGCCTTGACATCAATGAGGAGATGAAAGAGCTTGTGAAGATAATGGGCAAAATCGATGTGCTCTGTAGGATGATTGTCTCTTTATTTGTAGTGTATGTAGCACTCGTGATGTATTCAGTGGCTACGATATGAGCACTTTGCTGAAACTAGTAATGAATGAAACCTGTGTAGCAGGCTGGGCATAGTGTTGTCAACATCTAATGATTTCTATTAACGGAAATCAGAGGGTATCCCCTTTTGCTCATATAAATAAATAAATAGCAGAGGCCTTGTCGGGTCAGCTTTGTTCTCATTCGAAGACGTCGAGCAAATTGCAGTCCAACAGCAAACTATGTCATCAAATTCAAGTTTCACAGCCAAATATGAGTACAACTAAACAACAATGTCATCATGTTTTAGTTGTCATACAATCACCAAACACAAATCAGCATACATAACAAGTGATGTTCTCACAGCAAAATACTAAACAACATGTTCATCAGGTTTCAGTTGTCATAGCAAACACAATTTCACATAGTAGATAAAAAAACGTCTTCTGACAGGCAAATACGACAAAAGCAATGTAATCATCATCCGCAGCAGCAGCGTCAACATCTTCGCCATGTGTATCAGTATGAATCGTAATTCCCCACGGTGTCATCTTCTTCTTCGTCCTCAACATCCTTGAACGTTGGCTTCTTCTTGATCAACTCTTGTATGTCCACAGCACGACAGGCAATCTTTTCGTCGGCGTCATTGACGTGATGATTCTCAAAGATATTAGGAACATCTGTGTTATCTTGTACATCAGGAGCAGTGTAAGCATCATCTTGTTGTGCAACTTCATTAAACGAATTCCTCTGCTCAAACCTTTGCAATACTCTCCAGTCATCGCTACGTGCAAATGTGTCTTCCAAGAAAAATATCTGTGTTGCTTGATTTGCCAAAATAAAAGGCTCGTTGGTCTGGTACACTGCCTTGACATTGATGGATTTGAAATAATCAACAGCTCTGGGTTTTGAGATGCTGGAAAACAGGTTATACCAACGACAGCACAACAGAACCACACACCAATGATCCTCGAAACTGGAGATATACTGCAACTGAGCAATGTCTGTTATGTTAGCATACATTTCAGTTGTCTCTTTGTCATACGTATCCGTGCTCATGATGGCACTGTTTTGTGTCTTCCTGCCTTCGTCTCGTGCAAGGGTGTTGTAGTGCACATCTCCAACAACGCAAGATTCATAATGTCTTACCCGAGTATCAGGACCCATTGCTAGTAAGTAAAGGGCATCATCAACTGCCTGCCCATCCTCCCGCATCTTCTTAACCTATGGTTAGAAAATAGACAAGCTGATCATCTTATTTACTCAATATATTAAAAAAACTGACAGTGCACTTCAAAAGCTTACATGGTTCTTGAACCATTTCGCAAATCCTGCCATAACCAGTTTGTCAATGTTTCTTGTATTTTGCGGCAGTAACTCCTCTTTGTAGATGCTGCACAACATAGTGATCGCGTCAAACATCTATATATATATATATATATAAGAATGTGCTGCAAGTTTAGTAGATTATGATGTATAAGCTGCAGTACTGCACTTACTTGATATAGTATCTCAGGACAGTTATTCAACACATACCAAACCATTTTGTCCAAATCTTTAGGTTTGTCCTCTTGTCGACTCTTCCCTGTAACTCAAACAGAATAATCGAAAACTTTGAGCTCGGGATTGTCTTCACCCACCTCTTTGCTAAGCTGATCATCTGTTTCAATGTATTTTGAGCAGAATGTCAACGCTTCTGTAGCAATGTAGGCCTCTACAATGGAACCCTCGGGTCTAGCTCTGTTCCTAACATAGCCCTTGAAAGTGCCTGGACGCCTTTCAATAGGGTACATCCAGCCATACTGTACTGGACCTCTAAGTAGTGCCTCATCAGGTAGATGAACAGCCAAATGCACCATCACATCAAAGAAGGCTAGAGGATATATCTTCTCAAGGTCGCATAGGATAGTTGGTATCTTGTCTCTAAGACGCTCCAAAGCATCTATCCTGATATTCCTACTGCAGAGTTCCCTGAAGAATTGTCCCAACTCTGCAACTGCTCTGTATAAGTCAGGGCGGCCCAATCCTCTAAGGATAACAGGTAAAACCCTTTGAAGTAGGACGTGGCAGTCATGAGTTTTCAACCCTTGTACCTTGTTTCCATCTGCACTGACTCTCCTTTCAGGGTTGGAAGCAAATCCATGTGGGAATCTCACACGTGACAGGACCTCGCAGAATTCTTTTCTTTTTACCTTGTCCAAGACGTACACAGCTGGTGCCATATCCCGTGGTTTACTTCATCTTGCACCTGCAAATCCTTTCTGATACCCAGGTGTGTCAAATCAATCCTAGATTTTAAGGTATCTTTCGTCTTGCCTTCAATATTAAGAAGTGTGCCGATAATGCTGTCACATATATTTTTCTTGATGTGCATCACATCAAGATTATGCCGCAGATCCAAATCTTTCCAATACTCCAAGTCCCACAAAGTGGACCTGCGGGTAAACAATAATCTCTCTTCTACCCTGCCACGCTTCCTTTTCTCGCTACCATTACCAGGATGGTTTCCTGGTGTAATATGCCCGACCTTCTCTAATTCCACTTGCAACTCATCGGCGGTGAGCCTCTTTGGCGCATCACGGTTTTCATGCTTTGCATTGAACACAGGTCTTCGGTATTTTCTAGGATGCGGCTTGTCCTTGGCAAGGAAACGGCGGTGTCCAATGTAACAGATCTTGCTAAGTATTGCGTATGACAGCGGATTCCTATCACAGCGAACGCATGCATTGTAACCATGTGTCGTTCACCCTGGCATAGTGCCCAAAGCCGGATAATCATGGATGCACCAAATTATAACAGCACGCAGAAAGAAATCAGTTGGTGGGCTGCTATATAGGTCTCGAGTGAGAACACCCTTCCATAGCTATTGAAGTTCCTCCACAAGAGGCTCCATGAACAAATCAAAATCCTTTCCAGGAATTTTTGGACCTGGGATGAGCAAGGCCATCATGTAGTTTGATTCTTTGGTGCAGACATTTGGAGGCATGTTGTAAGGGATAACAAGCACTGGCCACATGCTATATGTGGCGCTCTGGTGGCCAAATGGGTTAAATCCATCTGAAGCTAAGCCTAGTCTAATGTTTCTCGGGTCAGCAGCAAACTCTTTGTGTTTATCATTGAAGCTTTTCCACTCACTACCATGAGATGGATGGCTCATTACATTCTGATCTCTGTACTCCTGGTTCCTAGAATGCCACAGTACATCCTCTCTTGTTTCAGCATCATGAAACAACCTCTGCAATCTTGGTGTAATTGGAAAATGTCTCAGAACATTATGAGGAATCCTCTTCACAGCATCGCCATCTTTCCATCTTGATGATTTGCATTTCGGGCATTCACTTAAGTTGGCATAATCCTTCCGGAACAGAACACAATTATTCTTAGCAACATGGATCATATCATATCCAATTCCAACTGCACGAAGGAAATTCTTCATTTTACTGTAGGTGTGTGGCAGCTCAGACGCATCTGGGAAAGATTTGCGGAAAGCAGCCAACATTGCATCGAATGATTTGTTGGTCATCCGCTCAGATGTCTTCACCAGAAGAAAGGTGACCATAGCTGAGAATACTGACAGCTTATTTCCTGGGGTGACAACAACGTTGCATTGTTCCAACATGCGGGCCCACCGTTTTTCTTCTGCAGGTGAAAGTTCACGGAATGCACGAGCATTTCATAGCATTGTTTCAATGTTGGTCAAACTCACTGGCTCCGCCACCACCACCTCCTCCTCCTCTTCCACCTAAGCATCAGGCAGATCAAGATGGTGATCTGCTGCTTCCACGTAGTCAATAACATTGACGTTCACAGCTTCACCATGATGAACCCACCTAGTATATGTGATCGACATCCCATACAAGTGTAGATGATTTTGCATAGTTGACTGGGGTCTTGTAACTGAATTCATACAACTGCTACACGGGCAGAGCACATCTGATTTTGGACCACCGTATTCAGCTCTGATAAAGTTCATGAAGTTTTCAACCCCCTCGACATATGCAGCGGAGAATCTTCGAGCAGAAGTTATCCAAGTCCTGTCCATCTGTTAGACATACAAATTAGTTCTTCTACTAGATATTACAGGAAAAACATATATGCTTTTTTATGAAGTCCAGAAAAAAATACCTAGGTCGATGTCTAAAGCTATGGCAAGATATTTGGACGAGCAGATCTAAGTAATGAAATATATGTAAAGCTAATTCAGCAAACAGATTTGAGTGCCAAATTATGGCAGGCTGTTTCAGCAGTCAATGAGGCCGAGCACACAGCCATCGAACTATCGAAGGCCATCGCAGCAACAAAGATCGAGTATAAAACGGTGTAGAGCTATTTCATGTAACAGATTGGCTACTAGACCATGGCAATCTACGTCACAATAAATATATGGCAGGATATTTTAGCAACTAATCGGCCTTGGCATGCCATCTCAGCTAAGCAGATTGAGTGCAGAACAAGGCAAGGAAGCTTCTTAAGCAGAGCATATTGACAGTAAACTACTTCGGCAACAGTGAGATTAACAGCGTCTATCAGCTAACATTCAGCGCTACACCGACATGAACGGGGCCTCAGTCTAGAATGCGCGTACCATGGGAGAAGCTGACTGCCGTGCGTCTCCACACGAACGTTGCCAGCGGTGGCGGCGCTGACCGCCGTGCGCCTTCACAAGAACGTAGCCAGAGGTGGCGGCGCGGCTAGAGGACGGCAGTCTACGAGAGCGTACTGTGGGAGCGAGAGGATCGCCGAACCGCGGCGCCGACGTATCGGCGCGGCAGGGAGGGCGGCTTTGGCGGAGCGAATGGAGTGGAGGGGACAGGGGGAGGGTGGTTTGGGGAAAATTATTGGCTAGTTGGCCGAAGGGCGGCTGAATCGGATTTGGGGGGAATTTTTGGGTGTGTGGGGGGGGAGGATTTTCGCGCGGTGGGCGGGGGGAGTTTGGCGCATGGTCGGTTTCTCCAAGTGCAGTCCCACGTGTCAGAGAAGAGGCAAGCCGAAGCGCGTTCCGTTTGCGTGAGCCGTGTGCAGGACCGAACGTGTGTGGGGTGCAATGCGACCGCGACAGGAGTGCTGTGAGTGTACCGCCTTTTTTCCTCTTAAACTAGGTGCTTCGCCCCCTCAAAAAAATTGTTGCTTCACGTGATCCATCGATACTACTACTAGTAATCCGGTAATCCCGACTAAAACGGCGCGGCCGGGTCTTTTCCCGCGCGATATGCTGGGAGGTTGGCTTAGTTGGGTTTTTTAGGACGAGTAATGCTACACCTATGTAATCCCAGTTACGTAATTAACGTAATGTGAAACGTGTGAGCTGTTGATTGTAGATTGGGGGGAGGGAGGGGCCCACCACCACGAAAATCAGGGGAGGAGAGAGAGAGGCAATTTACGTTAACCCTTTCGTAGGTTCCCGTAGATGTAGAAAGATGTGAAATGCGTGAATGTGTAGTGGACGTACTATTGGAGTGCCTAAGATAATTTGTGTATGTATAGATCCTATGTGTTTATTTTACTTCGCAATTTAGATTTGTCTCGGTTCAATAAAAAGCAGAGTTGGTGATGATGGTGTGCCTGTCATCCTGCAATATAGGCCGTCCGATCTAGATCTAACAGAGAGGAAGGAAACTATGACAATTTACCCGCACTCCTCTCCACATTTGCAGATAAGGCTTTCCCTCGTTCATCCTTTTCTCCCACAAGATCTTGTTCTTCCGTGCAACGCACGGGCATCTTGCTAGTACTCCTACAATATGTATATTATTGTGAAAGTTCATATACACCGGCCGAGATTAATGCAAACACGGCAGATTTTCATTACATTTCGAACTTTTATAGGACAGGAAAATAAAAGAAACCCGACCCTAAACCTATTCTACGGCGGCGACCGACGTCCTCCATCTGCGATCTCTATGTACGGGGGCGGGGTTCAAGACCCGTGAAGTGAAGGTGCGGTCTCCGGCGAGGAAGAGTAGAACACGGGATACGGACCAGCCAGTTGGCACACCATGCCCTGCCGCTTCCCATGCCCTACTCATCCTCGGAGGAGTCCCCGACCTCGGCGGTGCCGGATGTTGGACGGCGGCAAGTAGGACGCGTGGCTGACGGTGCTGCCGTCATCGGCCGCCAGCGTGGCCACCGCTTGTGCGATCGCGTCCGCGTCCGGCTACGCCGCTATTGCGTCGCGAGAGGCGACTTGAGCGAGGGCGGCGACCTCTAGCTTCATCCCCGAAGACAAGCTCTCCCGCAGAGCGTTCGCACTTGCGGTCATGGCGGATGTGGTGCTAGGTAGGAGGACGATGCGCTATGGTGTGGAGGTTAGCTGGGCGTTGCCACTTTAAGTAGCGCATTCCGGTGAGGCCAAGCGTCCGGGTGCGTCATTAAGTCGCCGGAGTTGGTTCCTCGGGCACCGAGCCTCTTAACGACAACATACGAACGGACGGCATGAATGCGGGCAGCTGGCGCCGGCTGGGAACGCAGCGCGCGACGGTGCGAGGGACGAGGGTTTTGGTGTGCCAGGGTAGTCAGCTGCGGTCGTGGCAACGTTGGAGATGCCCTTTGCTCACATGCGATCCCTGCATGTCATTGAAAAAGCAAGACGACCCGGCATGGTCTCAGGTCCAGAGGATGCAGTTGGCCGCGCTACACCACTCCGCGGACGCGTCGCGGCGCCCCGTGCATCCTCGACGAGCCGGGTGTTGGGGTGTGTTTGGATTGTGGCCAAAGTGCACCTTACCAAAATTTTGGTCATGACCCAAAGATTGGTCTTTGTTTGAATGGTTGCCATTTTTTGGCATGCCAATGAACTCTAGCCAACTCTAGTTCATTTTTCTTGCCAATGTCGGCCAAATCATGGGCAACCAATACCTCAACCAAAATTTTGGTCATGACCCAAAGATTGGTCTTTGTTTGGATGGTTGCCATTTCTTTGTCATGCCAATGAACTCTGGCCAACTCTAGTTCATTTTTCTTGCCAATGTCGGCCAAATCATGGGCAACCAATACCTCAACCAAAATTTTGGCTACCCAATGCTTTGATGGGGCAACCTTGGGCACAAACCAAACATACCATTGGTCGTGCCACAGCACTAACGCCACCCTCGGCACACTGAAACCCACCGTGTCTAGCAACGATATGAGCGTGTCGCTCACCGCGGTTGCCGTGTCCAGAGGCGGTGCTGGAGCTGCACCCCGTTGTTGGCCCCAACGACCCACATGAATGGTTGTCGGTGGCGAGGAGGTCGTGGGCCAGCTCCTCCATTGGACTAGTCTGCACTACGTCGTCCCGACGGGTGTGCCCCACATGTCGGTTTCCCTGTTTTCCCGACCATATTCGAGCGTCAGTGCTCCGCGTTGCACATTAGGCCTTTCGACAACTTATTGTCTATTTGAGCCGTTCAAGTATAATCATGTGGCGTTTGCTTATTTCTCATTCCTCTCCAACCCTCTTCTCCATCGATCATGTCGCCCTCCAGTCGAGTCCATTCTCCCGCATGCCTCATTTGAACATTCCGCCGAGTATCATTCGCATGTACCCACCCTAGTCCTCTTTCAATAGATCTCCGGACCTCGAGATGAAATCGAGAGGGAACGAGTGGGGGCACGTGATACCTAAGGCGGATTCAAAATTTTGAACTGGTGATCATAGCATCAGCAAATCATATATAAAGGGTATTCAATGTTCGTTTCGTTTTTGAACGTACAATATACTCCCCCTATCCTTTCTAGTTTACATATAAGTTTTATGTGTAGTCAAAGTATCTCTACTTTGGTCAAAAAGGTATCAACATTCAACAGCACCCAATCAATATTGTTAGATTCGTACGTACTCCTAGATTTGTACTCGAGATGGTTTCCAATTTGACTATTGACAAGATTAATAGTACATGAGATGTATAATGTGAAAATTATATCATTGGAAACTCCTTTCACATACGAATTTGACCGTATGCTTTGTGTAAGTTGCATGCCATATATTATTACTCTAACATTTGGTCAAAGTTAGCCTCGAAAAACGCATTAGACCCTGTATGCTTTGTGTAAGTTGCATGTCATATATTATTACTCTAACATTTGTGTAAGTTGCATGTCATATATTATTACTCTAACATTTGGTCAAAGTAGTATAGTGGAAGTGGATCCTCTGACGTAGGTATCCCTGCCTTACCCTCCCTTTCGTTCACTTACTGGCGGACCCCATGCTTGCTAGGCCCCGCATGTCAGTTACTCAATGGGTTCGGCCACATCAGGGGATCCTCATCCGTAGTATACTCCCTCTATTTTTATTTACTCCGCATAAAACGGAGGGAGTGGTGGTATAATAAATGACGCGGGGCGGGGGAGGGGGAGGGACATCGGTTTGCTCTCAACTGCGGTCCCACAAGCGAGCGAAAACGGAAGACGAAGCACGTTCCATTCGGTGAGCGACGTGGAGGGTCCAGCGTGCCGGGCTGCAACGCGAACGCGACAAGAGAGATGTACAGTCAAAACGGATTGACCGGTCGTCACCGGAACCACTATTCACACCAGAACCTTCGCTGCTCGGCCTACGCCAGCCACTGCCCTAAAACCACACCAAATCTCCAGCCCATTCCCCCACCTTTCGATCCCCTAGCCTGCATCAAGCGTCCCCTAGTTCACCGGAAAGCCATGGTGCGCCGCAAGATCACTTACTACAAGATGCTGACGTCGGAGCGCCGCGCAGAAATCGCGGCGGCGGTCGGCGCCACAGACCTCCGTTCCCAATCTCGCTTTGCGGCTGGCCAATCCCCGAGTTCTCTGGAGCCAAGCTACGAGGAGGAGGAAGCCGATCCAATGTTCAAGGCGGAGGTCGCGGCGCGGAAGGCCCCCGATGGGTATGAGACGATGGACGTCGACTTCGTGCCGGCGTCCGAGTCCCCCATGGTGCAGGCGGACCAGTGGTTCAACATGGCGATACTAAAGGAGGACCGGGAGGCAGAGGCTCAACTCGACGCGGAGCGCGCGCATGCCGCTGCCATCGAGGCTCTCCTGCAGGCGGAACCGGATGTCGTGGATGTGAACCGGGCGGCGGAGGCTCAACTTGAGGCGGAGCGCGTGGATGCCGCTGCCATCGAGGCCCTCCTGCAGGCGGAACCGGACGTCCTGGACTTGAACCGGGCGGCAGAGGCTCGACTCGACGCAGAGCGCGCGGATGCCGCTCTCATTGATGCCCTCCTACAGGCGGAACCGGACGTCCTGGACTTGAACCGGGCGGCGGAGGCTCGACTCGACGCGGAGCGCGCGGATGCCGCTGCCATCGAGGCCCTCCTGCAGGCGAAACCGGACGTCCTCGACTTGAACCGGGCTGTGCTCTTGTCCGTGCAGAGCGCCCGCACGCTCCGCTTGAACGAGTAGCTGGAGGCCGAGGACAACCACGGTGCGGAGACACACGTCGGCAGCGACGGCTGGTTCGCGCCGGCAGCCAAAGACAACGAGGCCGTCTCTTTTCGCGAGCAGTGATAGTTTTTCTTTATGTTGTTGTTTGTATGGATCTTTTGCTGTGTAAAAACATATATTTGTTATGCAAGTCGCCTGACTTGGGTCAGTCTACCATTTCAGGCGGTTGGATGAATATCCTACGTCTCCTACCCTTCTTTCCTTCTTCCTCACCTCTTCTTCTTCCCCAACAGACCACCGCACGGGCCGTATGGATACTCCCCAACATGCGGTTGGATAAACATACTCTATGAACGAAAAATATGCGTCAGTGATAGGATGGCTGAGTTTGGTTTGTTCACATGCGATAGCACGTGTCAGTGAGGGTGCGTTCCCTTGGTTGGGTTTGCGGCGTGCAGGAGCGACTGTGTGAGGGTGCGGTGCGACCGCGGCGTGCAGGAGCGACCGTGTGAGGGTGCGGTGCGACCGCGACAGCCGTGCGCAAGTGTACCTCCTTCTCATTTTGAAAACTTTAGGCAAGCTTGGCAAAAATATGTGGCGAAGTTTGGGAATGCAAGGCCTAGACCCAAACAGGATAAGTACATACGTACCAGGAGTACTAGTGTTAAAAAAGAAAGGCGGGGTTTTCCTTCGCGGGATTTAATCGATACAAATCCTCGTTTCATGTGTCAATTAATGCGTATTTTTTTCTCCAAAGACCAAAGAGCTAACCATCTCACTCCTCATCGCTTGATTAACGCAGCGCCATGCAAACCAACCTTCTCACTTCCGCATGCATGCAGGGGATATTAATGTCCTTGGTTGCTAACCCCATCAATTATGCCTCGATTAGTGTTAGTGGCCCTTTGCAAATTTTAATTTTGATATACTGGCCTTGTGTACAAAAAAATGGAGGTAGTAACTATATTTGACTTCCTTCCCCATTGCGGTGACGTCGATGATATCTCTTTTTGGGTGGTTTGCCGAAGTGCGTTCGACGGAGAACACCATTGAGGGAGACCACGGTAAGTCGTTCGCAAGTGCCGCCTGCAAGCCGAGACAACCGCCTTATTTGCATCCAGGAAGTCCTTTACTAGTACTACTAGGAGTACTAGTGCGGTGAGATGGTTTCTCGAAGAAGACGATGGAGAAGCGGAGTCAGCGAAGAGTGAAATGATGGTTGCTTCATCCGTGCTTTTGTGATTTGACGCCTCACTGCTTTGTGATTTGTGATAGAAGGGACAGGGGAGTAGACTCTGTGCTCTATACTGTACTACATTCGTCCAAGCATGGGAGAAAGAGGAGAGACGTTGCATTTTTCTATTCCTTCAATCAATCAATCAATCAGGGAGCTTCGGTTCCATCTTTTTGGCTTTGGCAACACCGTCCACAATGGTTCCCACGATGCCAAAAGCTATTTTCACATTTGGCTACACATTGTGGATGCCCTTAACCGTACCACTTGGTTTTGCTCCTGTGTGCTCTCTATACAAATCTCAATTATATTGATCTAAAAAATTATAGAATCAAGATTAGTAAAAAGGAGGTGATTTTGCCGCGTGGATGGCGGGGGAGGTTTCTTATTTGAGCAATGCTACATCCACGTAATGGTTTATGTAAAGTTACGAACTGATGTGATGTGGGACTATTTGATTGGATTAAAGGAGAGGATTAGGCCCACCCCACCTGAAAATCAGGGGGCATATATAGATTAGATGGAAAGTATATGTAGCAGCTACGTAGCCCTTTGTAAGTCTAGGATTAGGCTTCTTATTTTTGGAGGACGTTTTCCTGGCGGTTTGCTAACATGCGGTCCCATGTGTCAGTGCTTTACCAAGCCGATCCGCGTCCCACATGAGGCAGAACAACGGCAGAAGCAGCACGTGGTTAAGTTGAAGAAGATGAGGGAGAAGCGGATTCAGCAACGAGTGAAATGATGTGATGGTTGCTTCGTCCCTCCAACTTAACTACGGGAAAGGTGCAGCTTTGTGATTTGACGCCTCAGTTCTCATTACTACGCCGGCGCCATGACTGGGGTGCTTCACCCCGGCTGCTCTGCACTGTATTCCGGTATGGCACGTGGACCCGGTAGCTTGATGTCCCACATGTCAGCGAAAGGGACTAGAAGATTTATGAAAGCGAGCGCTCCACTCTTACGACGGAGGAGTAGACGACACGACGGCCTAGTGAACTGTCACTTGTAGTACTGTATAGTACTATAGTTTTGCTGTTTCGCACGATCCATCGATACAAACCCGATTAAACAGGAAAGGCGGGATTTTTCCCGCGCGGTAGATGATACTGGCCATACATTTCAAAGGCAATTTTAATGTATGCAAAATGAATAATTATAAGTAACAATATGATATCTAGTAAAACTAAAAACACATATGATTTATTATGTTAGTGTAGTAGTAGTGCTGTATTGCATAGTTGTTAGATGTAACACGCGAGAACGTGTAGAGATGTAGTTTTGGAGGGCCTACAGAGAGAAAAGCGTAATACGGTCACCGAACTTTAGAATAAGCTGATTACGGTCACTATATATGTTTTGCGGTGATTACACGGCCACTTGCTCACAGTTCAGCATCGGATTGCACTCTGTTGACCGGCCAAATAGTCTGCGTGGCGCCATGTTGACTAGTTAAATTGACCACGTTCCTTGTGGGTCCCACATGTCAGTTCGCATAGGCAAAAGGTCAGATAAACACAAATTTATGCAGGTGCGACAAGGCTCCAACCCGTGTGCGGGAATCACCTGGTTGTGTATGTGTCTGTCAGGGCCTAATGTGTGCGCATGCACGTGTAGGTTGAGCACTTGAGTGTGAGAGTGTGTGTTGGTCGTGTGGTGTACTGGTGTGTGCATGCACGCGTGCATGTGTGCGTGTGAGTGTTGCGTGTGTGCGTGTGAGTGTTGCGTGCGTGGCTGCATGTGTATGTGTGAGTGTTGCGTGCGTGCGTGGGTGCATGTGTTTGTGTGAGTGTTGCCTGGATGCAGTTCGTGTGCATGCGTGCGTGTGTGTATAATCACCACACCAGCTCATGTGTGTTAAAACAGACGGCTCAGCATACCAATACAAGGCCACCTTGTCCGTTGTGCCCGCGGTCATGACTTCGAACCACCGTCCAAATATTTTTTTGTCGTTTGTTTTCATTCTTACTAGCAAGATGCCCGTGCGTTGCCCGTAACATCAAGATGCATTTGTATGACTTGTTTATCTTGTGAGAGAAAAGGATGAACGAGGGAAGGCCTTATTTGCAAATGTGGAGAGGTGTGTGGGTACCTTTTTGCAAAATTGCCATAGTTTCTTTCCTATCCGTCAAATATAAATCGGATGGCCTATATTGCAGGATGGCAGGCACACCATCATCACCAACTCTGTTTTTTATAAGAGTGTATTTTATGTATTTGTTAAGAGTGTAGATGTAGAGTAGATACAAGTCGACAGGTGGGCACGATGGTAGTGAGATAATGTGATGCAACACTAGAGGTGCCACGTGGAGCGTTTAACTGGTCAACTAGTCATGTCATGAGCAAATACAGAGTTGTACGGTGAGCCCGTGACTGTATAATAACCACTAAACGTAAATGGTGACCGTAATGAGTGGATTCTGAAGTCCAATGTACGTATCGTGCTTTCGCTTCAAATACAATGAGCGTCATTGCATATATCGCGAGAGAAAGATGAAACATGCGTGAATTTTCTGGGGGCTTACTTTTAGAGGACCTGGAGATAGTTTTGTGTGCATACGTGAAAGGGGCGTACAGGGGGGGGTATGCGATGGAGAGAGAGATGCTCTTCGTTTCTCTTTATTATGACTAACTTTGTATATAGTATAAAAATATACAAATTCACAGTGCCGAATAAATATCATTGTGGGCACCATGCAATGCAAATTAGCGTTCGTACTCCTCCAGATAACTTTGTAATGTTGTATATATATAGAAACTCTAAAATAATTTTTTGGCCACACTTTATTCAAAAGGAATGTTGTATACGAAATAAACGTGAAGAGAGGGCTTTTTAGATCAATGGGGCACGTGATGTAACATGTGTGAATGTGTAGTTGATGCATTTGGCGGGGCCTAGAGAGGTATGTGTGTGTATTACGTATTCGAGAGAGGCATGGATAGAGGGGCCGACGGGGGGGGGGCGTGGGAGAGATAGCACGAGAAATGAGAGTGGTCTAGAGAGAGAGACGAATATGACATCACGACAAGAGATTCCATTCCCTTGAGTGTGTATATGCAAGGGGGAGGGAATAGAGGCACCAGGAGAAATTTTCTGTGTGTGGTGTTTGTGTTGGTATGTGTGGGTGTGAGAAGATAATGAGACGTGGGGGCAGAGGGTGTGTCACCGCGTGAGGTCCGGTGGGTCGAGGTGAGGCCCTTCGTTCGGTTCCGTCCTGCGCCACATTGGTCGGCCCGTGACGCATTTAGGAAGACCCATGGATGACTAGTCGTACAAGACAAAGATAGCAGAATTGTGAAGGACTCTGTGTCCACTGACAAAGCCGGCTAGGATTTGTAACCCTAGGTTCTCGGACTAAGGTAACCCCTTTATCTCTGATATTACTATTCATCCAACCTAACTTTAAGGGGCATCCTACAGAATGCTCTGCTAGAATCGTACTCGTCGATTAGGAAGAGAGGTGTGAGACAATGCGTGAGAGACAGGCGTAAAGATAATGTGCGTACATGAGACACGTAGGCAGGTCCATGTATATAGAAAGGGTCGATGAGGATTGTGCGTGTGTATGTTTGCGAGAGGAAGAGTGCTTGTGATAAAGGTTAGTGAAAACAGTTGTAAATGGTTACGAGAGGAAGGGAGGGTTATATCTAGAGCATGTGTGCGAGAAAGACACCTCGGGAGAGAGTGTGTGAGCATGTGTGAGAGACCACCGATGGAGAGTGAAACTACACGTAAAAGACTGCTCTACACATTGATTAAAGATATAAATTGTATCCAAATACTAGGATGGGATCATGATATTTGCAATTCGCGTAAGGAGCGGTCATTGATCCATCAGACATCTGGATTCTATCGAATTTGAGCATGTCTATGTTATTATTCGACACAATTGATCCACATAGTGAGTATTTTGAACTCCAGACAATGCATCGCTTTAGCAATCGAATATAAACGTGAGTATAGTTCATGTTGTGTGTGTAAAGCACATTATACATACGAAAGTTACACAATGGACATTATAAATAGCTACCTATGAACTAGCATACATTTTAATTCAACTTAAGGTGGTTTAAAAAAATCGAATTCAACATGAAGTCCATTCAATTATTTGAATTTGATATCATGGCATTTGTAAACCATACCTAAATTATGGGGGCACCAATCTTTGCTCTGATTTTGTACATAATAGCATATGTAGTCGTGTACAAAATAGATTCAAATTTAGCTCCTCCATTCCAAAATAACCGTAGTTATAGGATTTTCAAGTGTCAAAATTTCAAAAAGAAGCGGATAATTTAATGAGGTTTTCAAACAAAGAAGGTCAAATATAACGTTGTCTATTTAGGTCAATCCTCATAGTTCAAGAGTACTCTAAACGTGAATGCTTGTGTTTCAAAATTTCGAATGAAGCGCCAAAAGAGCCTCTACTCGCCCGAAACCGCGTGAGACCAATGTTTGGTAGTACAAGGAAATTACTTTTCTAATAACTCCGACCCGTGAAACCTACCGACCAGACGTCCAAAGGTCTAAACCGGGGTAGGTTTGTAGCTTCATCTAGACGCCACGCAACCGCATCCGAAAAACATTCATACACAATGGCCGCCTAAGCACACATGCGCGCGGCCGAAATCGCTCCCGCCCACTATTTGGGACACCTGGGATTACCATCCTACCCCCGACCCGCAGTAGATCCGAAATTTAAGAGGGGGGCAAAGTTTGTACTTTCCCCAAATTTCAAACAAGCGCGTCCCATCTTCTGTTCAAAAAAGCCAAAAACAAGCACGTCCCAGACCGAAACATGGTTCCCCCACCCGTCCGATTCCCCATTCGTACTCCGTGGGCGCCAAGACTACCTCTCACCAGCCGCGAAACCCCAGCGTCCTCCTTCCTCCGTCCGCCACCCCATCCCACCCATCAACCGCCGCCCTCCTCCATCACGCCGGAGCCGATACCCCGACGTCGTCGTCCACCGCAACCTCAACCGCAACGCCCTCCACGGCTAGTAGTTGAAGCCGAGGCCGAGCCGTTCGTACCCGAGCCAGTTCAACCACGCCGTCCTGCGCCTCACCGCTGCCGCTCCAACTTCGCCACCCTCCACCGCACTGGAGCTGTTCCTGCTACGCCGTCCTTCGCCGCCTCGGATCTGCTTCCCCTCCGCCGACATACGGCCACGGCAACACAATCAACAATTTGGCCATGGGTTCGTCCAAGCCTGCACCCTCTAGAACATCGGTTTCCCCGGTAAAAAGAAGAAGATCGGCGCGACATGTGGACGTGACCACACCGGCAACCGAAAAAGGTACTCCTCTTCCCTTATTCGTGCAAATCTTACGTCTCTGCTGGCACGGTATTCATCCCACAGAAGACACTAGTTGACCGCTTCTTCTTGATACTAGATGTTCCTAGTAACTCGCGATGCACAAGGTTTCTCCTCATATACTATTTCACCTTAGCTAGAGGTCCGTCGCCCCCCTGAATTTCAATTTCTGGCCAGTTGATTCCCAATTAACGGAAGCATTCCCCGGCATAACAGGCGCTAGTACGCCTACTACACCGGGGAAGCAGCGCCTTGGTGTTTATCTTAGGGGCGTGTGCGGCCTAGAGCTACTAGCGCCCGATCTGGAGGTCGGCCGGGATTAAAGGGATGGCCTGGGGGCGCTGCCAAGCACAGCGGTGGTGTGAGGTCGATGGGAGGGCGGGGCGGCGGAGGCAGGGGTCTGGGCCGGTGGTCGCTGGCGGTTCGAGAAAGATCGTAAACAGTGACTGGCGGGAGGTAGACGAAGGCCATCTGCCCGTTGCTTATAGATCAGACGGTGCATTAAAAAACTCGACTGACCTATTTATTTTCAGTCGACTGTTATCTTAGATATGACCACATGTGGTGGTGTGCTGGAGGAGTACCTGCATTTCCTGTGCTCATATATTACAAAATCATACGGAGTAGAATCTAATTTTGTTTGCCATGCAATGTTGTAGAGCTATCATATGTCTCATGTCATTTATTTTTCAGCCACCTGCTATCTGCTACTTTTACAGTGCACTAGTTCTGCACACACTTCACCCTTAGTCTCACTATTGTGTTTTTATGCAAGGGTATTTCAGACTCTGCTGCCATGAGATAAGCCAAAAAGAAAAGAGAGAAGTCGCTCCAGCTTCATATGCGGGTAGGCAAGACACGTTATAGCGCTATAAAGGGTGTAGTGTCAGCAGATGGAGACGGTAAACGTAGCTCTGGAGTTGATGACCTCGCTCGCAATGAACCACCATCCCAGGTGCTTGCTTTAACTTCGCGGTGTCATATGTGGTTGCATGTTCCATATGGTGTCTAGCTTGTATTCGAAAGGCCGAAGTCGGTAAGATAAGGAAAGATATTTTTTTTACATGAACCACCATCCCATGAGCACCAGAAGACAAATAGCTAGTCAGGGCACTGGCCGAGCCAGTGACAAGCCCAGCAAAGATAGGCATCACCTGGAAGCCAACTAAAAAGTTGCGATGGTGGCGAAGCAGCCCGCCTCCCACCAGGCTCTCAGGTCCTAGATGATCATGCTCACCACTCCAGCCGGATGTCTAGCTTGTATTGCTTCCAATTTGGTTAAATTGCATCTGCTTAGCTTACACATTATACCTTTGAATATGACATACCTTTCTGTTTTTGGTACATACTAGTACATCTGTGTATTAACCATGTTCTTACATCAAACTAATGTTCTTGTGTATCCCTCATCAATCACATATGACGAGGCAGGCAGGCAAGGGGACTACTCCTCATTTAAAGAATGCAGCGTCAGCCTCCCGACATGATTCTCAAGAAACAGAAATGTTAGATGAAGATAGTGAACGTAGCTCTGTAGTTGATTACATCATTTCCCCTACACTAGCATCGCAGGTGCTTGCTCTAACTTGGCAGCGTGATATGTGGTTGCATGTTGCATATGGTGTCTAGATTGTAATTCTTCCAATCTGGTTAAACTGCATGTGCTAGTCTGCTTAGCTTATACATTATACCTGTTAATGTGACATGCCTTCCTGTATTTAGTACATAGTACATCTGTCTATTAAGCATGTCCTTACATAAAACTATTGTTTTTTGTATCCCACATCAATCAACATGACGAGACACCTTTAGTATATGCAGTGCGATATTAGTTGCATCTTTCATATGATTTATAGCATGCGCTGCTTCTAGTTTGTTGAAATTCCATTTATGATGGGACGCTTTTAACTTGGCAGAGTCATATTGGTTGCATCTTTCATGTGGTGTCTAGCTTGCATTGCTTCTTATTTGCTGGAATGGTTTCTGCTTAGTTTACACAAACAGTTGTGAACATGCCATGCCGTCCTGTTTTTCGTACATATTCCATCCTGGTATCATGTGTTTGCCTTACATCAAAGTAGTGATTGTCAGTATCATGCATGAATGAGTTCTGAAGAGAGAATTTTATTGCTTTTTCTTGTCAGTTTTACTTGACAATTCAAAATCAATAAAGTGGAAGGAAGTTAGCAAGGCAGCGGATAAAGGTGCTCCTTCCGAACAGAGGGCCTCTACAGTTTCTACTCCTCCACACCCCAAGATGATTTCCAAGACAACACATGCATAGACACTCAACAAAGCTGTGTTTATGATGAGCACGTCTCCCCTAGTGCAGCATCATTGGTGCTCCCTCTAACTTGGCACTGTTATATGTGGTTGCATGTTATGTGTGATGTCTAGCTTGTATTGCTTCTAATTTTGTTGAATTCCATCTACTTACTTTACACATTATACTTGAATAAGACACGTGTTCATGTTTCTAGAACATACAATAACTATCTATCACACCATGTTCTTACATCAAATTACTACTGTTGTGTAACCTACAACAATCACTTATCATAAGACACGTTTGACTTCGGAGTGTGATATAGGTTACATCTCACATTCGTTTCTAGCTTGTACTACTAATTTGTTGAAATGGCACTTATGACGAGACAGTTTTAACTTGGTAGTGTGATATTCGTTGCATCTTTCATATGGTGTCTAGCTTTCATTGCTTCTAATTTGTTGAAATGCCTTCCCCTTAGTTTACACATCATAAGCTGTGAATATGCAATGCTGTGAATATGCAATGGCACTAATGACGAGAGACCTCTAACATGGTAGTGTGATGTTGTTTGCATCTTGCATATGATTTATTTCTTGTACTGCTTCACATTTGTTTAAACGCCATTTATGATGAGATACTGTTAACTTGGCAGAGCGATATTTGTAGCATCTTTCATATGGTGTCTACCTTCCATTGCATTGCTTCTAATTTGGTGAAATGTCTTCTTCTTAGTTTACACATCATAGTTCTGGTTATCTCTTCCGTCCTGTTTTTCATACATATTACATCCTCCTATCATGTGGTTGTCTAACATCAAAGTTCAGTTCGTCTGCATCACGCATCAATTTGTTCTGAAGAACTAAATTGTTATTCGTTTTTCTTGTCGGCTTGACTTAACATGGCACAGAGAAAGAGGAAGAAGCACAGAATGGCAGGGAATGAGAAGCGGATGAATCCTGCAGATTCTGCTGGTACTGATGGTGCAATAGAAGGTCAAAGTCCAGCGGAAAATTCTACAAACACGACATCCCATGCTACACGAGTTGCAAAAAAAGCCAAACAGAAACAAATAGCTGCCACCAAACAAGCAGAGACAACCCTAGTTCTTGCAACACCTACCACAATACTACCAGCTGCACGACTTACTCGTGCGTCAACTGAGCTAGCAGCACGTTCCCAAGATCCCTTGCCACCTGACACTACTTCCCAAGCACTCTTGACACAAGACGAGTTGGGAATATCAGATGAACCTTGTGAGCTTCAACAGCAAGAAGGTAGTTGCTGGAGTCAAGTTACAGTTGCATGCTTCTTTATATGTAGTCTCACAGTTTGATGTACACTAACACTTCCTATGTTCGTTGTTGTACTAGCACCTAGGAGCAAGAGGAAACAAACATCAGGGATAATGCTCGATAGGTTAACTAAATCTAGAGGAGGAAGAATGGAGATCCGTTTTGAGACAGGTTTAAAAAGGCCACGTGATGCTACAGAGTCAACCAAGTTAGTATCAGAGGCAGCGGTTGCCGTTAGGTGTCATGTACGTATCCTCCCAACATGGATTCGGTACAGGAATGACAAAGACGAAACCCAGTTCAACACCTTCCTCGACCATTTATCTGTAAGTATGGTTATGTATGGAAACTAGTAATATCGTCTTGCTCTGTCCCATACTTTCTAGGTTGCTGATAATGAGACTCCCATAAATTTCAACAGATGAGGTTCAAGTTGGATAGCCAAGATGATGCAACCAGACAAGCTTGCACCCATGTTTTCAAGTCTGCTCTGCGACAGTATCGGTATAACTTGAGGAAAACTCACTTTGAAGGCAAGGCTAACAGTGAACTTTCCCAAACATCTCCAATGGAAAATATATCGGATGAAGACTGGAGGGGCCTTGTTAAACACTGGTCTGATCCGAAGTATCAGGTACATTATATATATGTGATCAGATCACATGTTGAAGTCCTATTTACGCATGTGCCACACAAATCTATCTTCTTGTAGGTGAACTGTTCAAAGAACAAGGCCAACCATACGAAAGTGAAATTCCAACAGACGACAGGATCTCGTAGCTATATTGCACACTGCGAGGCTCTTGTAATTAGCTGCTATTTGACTTTTCGCTGTACCATATTATCAGATCTATATTGACTTGTTCGAAATGCAGAGGAAAGCCTGCAAGGACCAAAAAGTACCTAAACCAAATGGTGTGGAAATCTTCAAGGACTGTCACACCAGCAAGAAGAAGGGCATGACTACACCAGTCAAAGCCGCTGTTGTAAGTCCTTAATCCTCATGCCTTTTAACTACTACTTACTCTGACTTGTGCCTTGAACTGCATGGTTTGCAGCCAATGTCTATTACTCTTTTCAATTTTATACACAATTGTCTTAGCGTATCATTGCACCTTACAAGGTTTAAAAGAGAGGAGTGATGTTCCTTTGATCTTGACCCGTAATCTAGTTCCGTGCTGGACTTGCCCACACAACGGTACAATTGCCTATTTGTCTGTTCTCAGTTGTTTTGTGATATGAATGATGTCATACTATGCTTACCGTATTATAAACTTCGTCTCTTTATCCTTAGCCCTCAATACAATGTGAAGAAATAGACAATACATTAGCGATGGTACATGGTCATATGTTTGGAACCTGGTTTTATTATGTACTTTGCAATAAAATACAACTAATATTTTACATGGGTTCACCCGAATAAGTTCTGTATATAGACCAAAGCTATTTTGTTAGGTTTTGCTGCCTCCTTAATATCTTCTGTTCTGGTACTACTAATGTAAAACCTCAACTTTTCAGCGAGCTATGGAAAAAATGGTGGAACCGCCACCTTCTGAAGGTAGCGAGGCAACTATAACCGCAATGTCAGCTCTTGCTGCAGTGGGTCAGTACCTGTGCACTAACAGTGCCAAAAGCACGTTCCTGCGTAATACTGGGTTGGTTGTTAAGGCAATATCATCCAAACTGCCTCATGATCAAGATATGCAAGCTCAAAGCAATGTTGTATCTGCGCTCCAGACACAAGTCCATTCCCTAACAAAGACCCTTTGTGAAACAAGGAGAAACATTGCTCAATGTCGTCAAGATATGCATGGTTTTGAAACCAAACTATCAGACATTTGCTATGTTGTTCAGGAGCCTAGGGGAAATGAAGGCGACGGTTATGGTGCTCCATCGGACAATACAGCATGAAAACGTAACAGTCAGATCAAATGAACTGAGCTTCTGAACTTCTGGTGGTGCATTTATCTGCTAGACTGTTAAGTTTTATGCCAACCTTCCTTTTGTTATATAGTTGTAATTTGTTTTGGTGCGATACAAAATTTATTCTTAACGTGCAGCCACCGGGTGAAGAAAACAGCAAGCCATTTTTGTATAGTGTAGGGTGTTCCCTATATTTGCACTGGTGGCGATCTTTGATGCCGAGTGGATGTAATCTGTGCAATCGCCTTAATAGCCTAGCGTTAGTTTCGGCCTTATTTATTTCCTAGTCTTCTTTTCCCTGGTTTGCTAGTGGCCGCAACTACCATGGGCCATATACGGGCCGTAGGATCCATGGGTCTCCTACGGGCCGTCGATAAATGGGCCTCTAATTGGTGGGCCTCGGGCCGTCAGATAAATGGGTCTACATGGGCCATAATCGGGCGTAATTGGTATCGGCCCAGCACGGTCACAGGTCGTAGGACAGCAAATGCTTAATTCTGTCACAGGCATAACGGGTCGTTAATGGGAAAGAATATAGGACGGGCTGGAAACGGCGCAACGGGTTAACAGGCCAGAAACGGGCCGACTCTTGCCATGGGCCGAATTTGGCCCATTAGGGTAACAGGCCAGTAACGGGCCGACTCTTGCCATCGGCCGAATTTGGCCCATTAGGGGAACAGGCCAGTAACGGGCCGATTCTTGCCATGGGCCGAATTTGGCCCATTAGGGGAACAGGCCAGTAACGGGCCGGAAGTAATCGAGGGCCGAAAAGGAGCCCAATAACATATGGGTCGTCAATAGGCCGAAAGCTAACACGGGCTGGAAACGGCCCATGTAAATCATGGGCCTTTAACGGGTATAAAGAAAATTACTGTTCATTATGGGCTAGAGTCACCGTAGGCCTGTAAAGGGCCGAAAGATACGAAGGCCTCATATGGGCCGAAAGACGTCATGGGCCATACATGGGCCGAAAGTGAAATGGGCTGGTGTTATATTCGACGGCCCACATGACGTTGTTGGGCAGATTTCCTTTAGGGCCTAACGGGCCGTGAGTTAACGGGCCGTAAAATGGGCTATTTGCGAAGAGACCATTAATAGGCTTTTCATGGGCCAGCCCGTTAACTTTTGACCAAGTCAAACGGGCCAGCTTTGTAAGCTAAATGGGCTAGTGGTGGGCCGTGGCACGTGTCGACATATCATAGGCACCTATCTGACCCACTGACGAGCTGACACGTGTTTCGTCCGGCCAATAAGAACTTTACATGTGGAAATTTCCCATTGGTCGGGGCTGTTAACGGGTTATCGGATCCAAAACCCGACCCGAAGCTTAACGGCGTTGCGTTACGGTGGATGCCACATGTCGGTCACCCTTGACGAAAGCACTTCTGTGATGCGTGATTTATCGTCATGGAAGTGGACACTTCCGTGATGATAATTTCTGTAATGTCATGGAACACTTCTACGATAGCACAGGTATGACTATCTTGATTCTGTCATAAAATCGTCATGAATGTACATGCATGACAAAAAACACGATCTACTGTGACAAACACGTATCATCACGGAAGTGTATTTTTTTGTAGTTTAACCAGCAGCTCTGCTTGCTCCCTTGGCCCAGCTCCTTGCTGCCGAGGATGGACGAGACTCGGATGTGGAGCTCCTTGCACATGACATATTGTGTCAATGCTTGCAGCAATAGAAGGAACTCACATACCATAGAACTTGCACAGTAGTGTATCAACACCCCAAAGATTTGACTGAATTGAACTGTTATATAACCAAGTTAGAGCTGGCAGAAGTTGCAGGTAAATAAACATCCATAGAGCTAACATGCTGTATTTCTGTAGAAAGAAGCATCAACTCACTATTATACACAAAAAGCTAGCCCATACATGCACAGACACCAGAACGGTACATAGAATGAAGCACATGGCTAGTACTTGCTACCCTGACATTTCAGGCATTCTAGTGTTTAGGAGATTTGACTTCCAGCAGAAAATTATGTCTATCAACAACCCTAGCTAATAATAGCAAATTAAACTGTATACTACCAGGCAAGACACAAACTGCTTGTCCCGATATGAAGTGCAAGCATCTTCAGTAATTGAATCTAACACATAGTCATATATCAACCAATAGTAAGGGGGGAAAAGAACAGGGAACGGCGAGGTTATACCTGATCTTCTTTAGCCTCTCGAGGTCATCCCTGAGCTTCATGTCGACGGCGTTGGAGACGGCCTGGGAGAACCTCACGTCCTTGTAGTCCTTCTTCCTGTTCAGGAACCAGTCCGACACCTTGAACTGGCGCGGGATGTGCACCACCGCCTGAGCAAAAAGGGCGCGGGAGAAGGTTGAGGGCAAGGTTCTGCCCCATGACGGCGATGCCAGCACGACCAATTCTGGTCAGAGCCATCTCGTACCTGAAAAGAGATGCACCAAACACGTCATGTACAGAACTATGGCCAATTTTGTACCTGAAAAACACGGAGGGTCAAGGGTCGACCATGTCAAGGCTATGACTGAATAGAAGGCTCCCCAAAAGGTAGTTTCTATCTGAATTCTGAAATGACTAGTTCAAGGCTGTTACAAGCATGTACTCCCTCCGATCAAAAATAAGTGTCTCAACTTTGAATTAAGGAGGGAGTACATAGAAACCAACAACCAGCAGATTAATATAAGTTCTTCCATTATCAGAAAAGACCATGAAACAGACATTCTGAAACCAACGAAAATCTAATATAAGTTCTTCCATTATATTTACCGACCTACCTATCGATTTCTCAACACCAACAAACAGTCCTCAATTGGAAGTAACAACCAACAAAAATTCTATTTAGCATGTGTGCAAACTGGAGTTGTTTCAGTTCATACAGCAGATAAAGGAAATATGCAAATGTCTCATCTATAATTCACAATCATAGCACACAAGGGGGCTAAATAATGGCAACCTGATTACCATCAGGCACAGAATCAAGGCAAAACACATCCAGCAGACATAATGCCGAACCAGCAGCAGAGAGAAAGTGAATAATACCGAGGTGGAGATGTTCCTCTTGCCATCGGTGGCGCAGACCAGGCACCGGTACTCAACAGGCTCCCCCTTACTCACCATCTTCTTCAACCTAGCCTAACACTTCATCGACGCTGCGCATATCGAACAACTCGTCACATCAGAGTTGCTGAACCCATCAAATCTACAACCCACACCTCACGAGCCAGCTGTAAGGGTTGGGGGTCTCTCACATCGCTTCATGGTGACCCACATAAAGCCCTTCTCCGTGCTCCTCTCGCACATGCTGGTCAGCTTGGTCAGGAACAGATCTGCCTGCATCAACACCTGCACAGAACACGCAATGCAGGCAAACATGGTCAGAAAGAGTTCGACAAAGCAGGGCGGAATTTCCTGCTATCTGATGAATTAACAAAACAAGAGTGGACATCTCACAGTGAGTTAACTATCTAATGAATTTAGTAAAACACATACTAGCATTCACTGACTTGTCCTATACTAGACAGGAGGTCCAATTAACATTTGGGTACATTAATAACCAGATTATAGGTGAAAAATAGCAGTTAGAGGAGTATTCAGTAACTAGATGAGATGAGAGAGGGACCTGCTGCGCAAGCTCCCTAGTAGGGCAGATGCAGATGGCCTGGGGACTCATGCAGCTGGGGTCGACGCGGCTGAGCATGCCGAGGACGAAGCAGGTGGTCTTGCCGGAGCCGTTGTGCGCCTGGGCTACGAGGTTCTTGTAGGGCGGCGTGAGGAACATGGGAAGCGTGACGGCCTGGATCTTGCTGGGGCGTCTGAACCCCATCTTGTCAACCTGTATGCAACAACATAATGATTACCAACAGGATATAATAGTGACATACTGTAATCCAGAGTATAGTTCAACTAATCACACTAATCGGGATAGTACGCAATTAACAGAAAGCCAAGAGTTTGCAGTATCAAGCAACCAAAAATATAACACCTTTACCCTGGCGAAGAGCTTAGCATCAAGCCTACTTAGCCTTTCCAGCCACGCAACATCAGTGTTTGTAGACATAGTTAAATCGGCTTCAGAAAATTGCAGTAATTTCTAGAAATTACTAGTAGGATTTATGAATTGCATCATGATTAACTTGGACAGTCGACAGGGCTACCAACTGAAAACGCGCAGCTCCTTACAAGACAAGCAAAGCGTGATCCAGAAAGCTAGAGCGCCGGAATCTTACGTTGTGGCGGGTCCCCTTGTACATCTTGCCGGGGTTCCCGAGCCCAACGAACAGCCACGGCTTGTGGGCCGCACCGCCACCGCAGCCGGCAGTGGCCGGCGAAGAGGATGATGAGGCGACGGTGCTGCTAGCGGGGCCGTTCGCGCCCATGCTTCTACGGCTCGAGCGGGCGAAGGAGATGCGCAGAGGCCACCTGGGGAGCAAAGAACCAAATCAGCCAACCGACATCGACACTGGCATGGCTCTCTCCCCACCCCCCCAAATCCAGCAGCAGCGGGAGGGAATGGAAGGGATGGGGAGAAGATGGGCGAGAGAGCAGAAGCAGACGGAGGAAGAAGGACCCCGCCTCGATCTGGACCCCGCCTCGATCTGCACTCCCATGGCGTCTCTAGATCTTGACGACGACGGGCCTTGACGACGGCTCTTGACGACGACGCGCGTCCGGCTCGATCCACGCGAGGACGAGACGCAACCGTCCCCTCGTACAAACGGAGGTCCCTCTTCTCTTTTGATGGGAGGAGAGGGAGGGGGCGGCGGCTGTGGGGGGAAGAGAGCGGGAGGGGCGGCCGGCGATGAGGTCAG